>NW_017299926.1:2262989-2301319 GCF_001594075.2 Trachymyrmex cornetzi | reverse complement strand
ACTTTTTTGTTAATATTGACATTGGACTTAAATTTTGGCGACTTTCATTTATTGGATGTTGTAGCTAACATATTCCTCAAGAGTTCTGTGTAAATTTAATGTCTTCATATGCATTTATATCGGAGCAATGTTAATTTAAAAAAAGCTATTCCATAATCCCTGCTTTTACCCTACATCCTTCATTTAAGGATTAGTAATAAACGAGCATTAATTATCCCGATGGCTTGTGATTCATAAACAACCGAGTCCATTTAACACCTATAGCCGAGCGATTCACCCCTCAATCTGTGGCTCGTCTTTCAGTCAATGAAAAGCATAAAAATTTGCGCGCCGTAACCATCGATAAAAACCTAATTACAAACTGCACCAATCCATAAAATGATCTAATAACAGCCCTACAGTCAAGAATCGGCCGAATATTACCAGGAACCATCAAGGAGATCGCATGAATTCTCCGGATAGCAGTATGGAATTTTGCTCGTGTTACTTTTATCCGAAATGAAACGGTGTTTAATGATTTCAATTATGATACTCCTCTAATTTGCGCTCGAGTCCTGTATATTGCCGGCTGAACTCGGATAGCAGAAAAGCATAATTGAGCCTCGCAAAAAAGGGCCCCCTGGTTTCTTTGGGCCAGCCGTGCAAGCAATGCATATTAATCGCGTATCGCAATTTCACAAGTGTCTTCACGAATCATTGACCGTTTCACGAAATACAAATGTTTTTAGGAAATTTAATTGTGGTGTATTTCATAAATCAGCACGCCTGCGATGTATTTAACTAGCGTGGAAAAAGGAACCATATGCTTTTACGGAATATAAATGCTCTGTCCAATTTTATTTCGTTACCTTTATAAAACATAACTCGGAGGCTCATCGCTATACTAGCAGGTTTAAACAAATGAGCCTCATTAAAAGTATACATTATTGAATCGTTTTTGAAAACAGCGTCCCACCAATATGGTCCTGCATGCGGCGCTTGATTTTTTCAATTAACTTTGCGTGCTGAGAAAAATATGCGAACAAGATGCGAATAACGCCGTGCATCTGCGCCGCGATTTATCACGACGCGCTATGGTTGCAGTCCCGAATTAGCATTTATGTTTCACGAATGTAACAACTTCGCGGATGCTTAAAGCAGGCTGCGCGGGATCCGTGCCCAGTGCCGAACGTAATGAAAATCGTAAAAGTCGCCATGTCACGTCTTTACTGTGCCGACGAGCGATGCTGGGTACGCAATTCTTCTCGAAAGAACTGTTCCAGCTATTGCGATGAGACCTCGCGACTCGAATTCGGCTGTAAATGTAGATTTACGAGATGGCACCGCAGGGGTGAAGAGGGTACGTATCGATTTGGTGCTGTACGCACATTCCGGTTAATGGCCTTTAACGACATCCTAAATTACAGTCGTATTTCAAAATGCCCAAACAAACGATTATGAGTTGTTTCACCGCGAGTGCACCGTATGGTCATTGCAGCGTGCTTACCATTCAACGAAAATCGTATGTAATGCGTCCGTGATTACATCTCAGTTTTATCCTTTTCCTCACTGTGATAGAGAAAGCTCATCATTTTATGATCACGCGTTATAAATTTTATAAGACAGTAAAATATTATTAATCTCCTTTTTGAAAATCGTTCGCTGCAGATTATTATCGCGATTTCTTAATGACTTATCGAAACATTTTTCATCGGAAAAAGAACATAAATAAAAAGTGCTTGATCTCTACAGAATCGAGATGATCGGATAATTGTGCAAATACGTTCACGGATACATCTCAACTGTTTTACTCGATCTTATACGGTACAATTGATCGAGTATAGCCTGTTGAGAGGTCAATCGAGGTGAATGCAATCGGATACTGATACCGATCAGAGAAGATGTGGTACCCTGATCTTATTGCTTGAAATCGATAATTCTCATCCATCAAAGGTTTTAATGAAGCGATGTAGCCATCATAAAAAAAATTGGTTGTTTCAATTATGGTAGAGAGCGTTCGAACTTCTCTGGTATATATGTGTGTGCTGACACGCCTCCAAATAAAGGATGTAGACGCACCGTGTAAGCTACACGATGACCAAAAACAAATATAGATGGGGATATAATCCAAAATACGGTATTTCAGGAAAACTTCGAGAATATCCGAAAAATAAATCGCGCGAGAAAGGCTTGAGTCTGTCGGAAATTATGGGTTGCAATTCAGGGCGAAGTGATGGCTACGTTAAATATTTATACGGCAGCGGTGGATCCATGAAAATCGAAGAGAGGAGAAAAGATTCGACCGGGTCGAATCTGAAATTTGATAATGCCTTACTCAGAGCAAATGCGTATTCGCCCGGAAGCCGCGAATTATGCTGCAAGTCGGCTGATGTAGCACGTTGTATTACCTTATATCGTGCTGCAGGTGTTTCCATGTGTGGTCTTGTGTATTTTTCGCAATAAATTGTTCAACAACATAATTCCGTCGTGATTCGTGTGTCGGTTCTAGTGTCTCATTATTATCATTTAATATCTTACCGGGTATTTATTTCCGTATTGTGTTTCTTACAGTACGAAGAAGAGAAAATTTTATTGTGTCATAAAAAAATATTTAGAATTTTACGGCTATATTTCCTCATATGTTTAATGACGATATGATAATATTACCTAAATAATTGCATTGTCAAATAAACACATTTTCTGAATCGACAAAATTACTTAGATTTTGTTAAAGATAATTAGCGCAACGTACGAGATGTTTTAAAATTTAATTACCGATTTTAGCTATCTAAATCTTAATGAATACTTCTGCGTAATGAGATCAAGTGTATGATGCACGAGAATAATTGTACGCAACAATTTATAACTGTCAGAAAGTAACATTTTCACACACAAGAAGAGGAATAACAACGCTCTGACGAAAAACCTTCTAAAGACGTCCTAAACGCATGTAATTTTCAGTTCCACGAGAAGCAAGAAAGGGGATAATAGCGGTGAATTTAACATTGTAGCAGAATAAATTAGCATAATTTTATCACGAATGCGACATTTAATCCGAGATACCGCAGGACGCAGTAATTTCTACGGCGACTGTATAATTTCCTAAATGCCCGCCGGAATTAAATGTTTTGCATACCAATGCGATAGCTTCTCCTCTTTAGATTGTAGAAGTTCGACATCTCTGTAGAATTGAGTCTTCTTTTATCTTATGATGCCTTTTTAAGGTGTTGGAAGGATTCGCAATTAGGTTTTTAAATTACTTTCTTTCATAAAATTTGCATTCAGCTCTTTAAAAATATCGGACATTTAAATACAACAATAATATTTTAACTATTAAACGAGCGAATGTATTTATATAACATTATAAAATACTTCGTTTTATAGCAAATAATATAATATACATAAAATATAATTATCGTAATTACTTTCAATTTTTATGTGTAGAGAGAGAGAGAGAGAGAGAGAGAGAGAGAGAGAGAGAGAGAGAGACAGAAAAAGGATAACAAATTAAACCTTGTAACAGAATAAATTACCATATTTAAAATGCGGTTCTAATTAAATACAGATACAGTAATTCCTCTATATTTTAATAATTTTATAGTAATACATAATTTAAAAGATTCCTATTTTATTCTCATTCACATTCATTTATGTTTTATTCTGAGAGAGAGAGAGGTATGAAAATATTTTTAATATTAAGAACACCAGATTCTCGTATATATACATTCAGGGATATAATGTTAATAGCACAGCACAATCTCATTTAACTTTGCCCAAATTCAAATCTCTTTCATATCTAAATTGGTAATATCCCTAATGCTCAGGTGTGAGTACGCGAGACCGTGGGTCGGAGTTCATGCAAGTTTCACTTGGAGTTCATACACCCCTCTCAAAGGCGAGATAAACCAATAAAGCAGTACGATAGCGCCGAGGCAGGTGCAACGTGGGCGGTGAGTTACCGCATGGGTCACAGGTCATCCCGAAGCCAGGATCTGCCGTAATCCTTCTCACACCCGTACCACTTTCTCGCCCTTCCTTCGCAAGGTAGGATTCACCTAACGACGCGATCAGGCGTCGAGAAATATCCGGCGGGTTTCACGCGCGGGTAGATGCAAGGAGATACATGAGGAAGGCGTATACCCTTAAGTAAGTCTGAGTTTTTTACGTTACAGCGTCTTATCGAGAAATTTTCGACGAGTAGGCGATTGTAATTTTTAAAATTGAAACCTTTTAAAATCGTAATTTTACGCAAAATCATTCTTTTTATATGACGAAGGCAGAAATGCATTTAACAATCGTAAAGAAGAAAAATAAACCTTCCCTCTTAAGTCGTACTTCCGCATATCTCGATCGTTTACTTAATCAATTTTCAATAACATTCCATTACCCCCAGCGCTATTTAGAACGCAACAATAGACTTTCAATTGATAGACTGAAGAATCGGTGATGGAGTTACTTGCGATCGAAGGGCGCACGAGATTCAATTGAAAGAGAATTGCTGCGCGGATTCTCACATAAGGAGGCTTGAAAACGGCGGTAAATCGTCTTTCTCTTCGCGCTACGTCATGCCTGCTTTGTGTTGCCCGAGTCACGTTCAGAATGGCCTAATGAATTTAAAATGACCGTGCGAGTTTTTCGTACGACCGGCGAAAAACGGCGGACTCTCGTAGCAACTTCCGAGAGTCGCGGGGGACGAGGAGTCGGCAATTTCGACGAGCGGCGAAAGAGCGGCCTTCGTCACATAAAAATGCAAATTTTCGTACCGTGTTGCATGGGCGCGCGGGCGCAAGGTTCTCGCCTGCCGGCTACTTTTTTGCCGAGGCCCCCCCCGGGCCTTTTTTTCTCGTAGAGGGTATCCCGGCACACGCCATTACGGTTCGTCAGGTGCTTTTCGACGGAGCGCCGATTCCTGGCAAATTTACTTTTAATGATCGTCCGCCGCGACCGGCGTCACGTGAAAATTTAATTTGCGAACGCGCACGTCGCACAAAATCGGTAATTCGTCTCGGCAAAGACGAAAAGGTATAATCTTTACGACTCGTTAGTTTCCGGCGATGGGCCACTTGGACGCGCGAGTAATTCCTTTCGAAGCACGATTGCAAGATTTCTGTATTTTTTTATTATATACAGATCGGATTTAATTCGAAACGTAAAATGGGAATAAAATCCGTATTCTTCGCTTAATTAGGCATGTAATGTCCCGTACACATTGAAATTAAATGCGAGCTTTGACTCCAATCTCCAACCGCGTCCAAATTATTCCAACGACCGCTGCCGGCAGATGTAAAGCTATCTCGCCATCTAGGAATGTTACAATTTACGCGTCCATCTCCGCGGTGACTTTTTTCAGTTAGTTTAAAGCAGTGGAAACCGATTCGAGATCTTGTTCTAACGATCGAATTGTCACGGTCGATTTATATCACCGAGATCACTATCAGCTTGATATTTACTTTCATCTGTTTCGGAATGCAACATTTAGCTTAATTGCGTTAAAATGGGATTGACACCGTAAAAATTTGACTTCGTGATTGCATCGTATGGAAAACATGAATATATGAAATCGTTGACAATTCAGCTTCATTATTAAAAATATTATACGATATATAATAATATATTTAAATATAAATAAATGTAATTGAGTCAATCGTTAATATATACACGCATCTAAAAGATAAAGTAGCATCTATACTGTATAAAAAGATAATCTTTAATTATAATATATTCTAGAAAGGTGTGCCCAAAAAAACAAAAAACAAGATTCGATGATTCGTGTTAAGAAGAGAGGAATTCCATATTTTTACTTTACCGTTTATTTTCTTCGAGAGAAATTTCTTTCGTGTGCGTAATTCGCGTACTGTAATTATCCGTTCTAATTCCGAGATAATCGCTTTCTTCTCTCTTAAAGCAAAAACCCTCGAGGCGAAATTTACCCGCATTCCGGCAAATCGTGCGCGGAGTCGATTAAATACGTAGACATTAATTGAGACATACGTATTTGCAAGAATTTGGGCGAACCGATCATTACCGTCTGCCAAATGCACTTATAATAGTGCCGTTTTAATTATCGCACGCAAGATCGGAGGTAGTGCCACCGATTTATCACCCACAGGGCAAACCTTGCCTGGCGCGATGGACGTTTTCTTCGAAAGACTTTAACCGCCGGTTTGGCCGCTTTCATTTATTTATCTCTCTCTCTCTCTCTCTCTCTCATTCTTTCAAAATGGCTGCGAGCGCTTCAGTTTCTGATTCAGCTGTAGCGTCTTCTGATTTTTATTTTTAAGAGAGTAATATAATTAACTAAATTTTTCCATTACGCGATTGATTCCGCATAGATTTATTTCTTCAAATTCGACGTTAAGATTGCAGCACAGACCTTTGTGTAACGCATGATGTATAAAACATAAGAAAATCATTATCAGAGTCTTTTATTTCATGGAAAGGAAGAAAATCAAGAACTTTGAATAATTAACATTTCCTTATATATTGTGCGTGATGCAAGATTCTGTTCCCGCCCTTAAGGCCGCAGCACAGATTTTTGCGAGGGGGTAACCACTTAATGTAATCGTGAGACAGAAGTCCTCGAAATCATTATAAAATTCATATTAAATTTCTATGTATAATCCAATAATTACGTATGCAACTACGATAAATCATTGTATAATATTAAATTAATTCGTATATTTTACCAAACGACTTCATATGTAGCGAGAAAAATTATTTGTAATCAGATAAAATCATATGATGTCATGTAATCTGTGGGACAATATTTCAGCTAGTGGTTACCTCGGATTTTTAACGTATAATGCTTAATGCGTAAGCGAATCGACGAATCAGGGCTTATTAGAGTCCCCATTCTTAGAAAGTATCGCATACGAAAAATTAGAGAAATGTCATAGTATATGTAACACATACTATAGTATTTCCCTAGTTTTTCGTGTGCGATACTTTTCGAGAATAAGGGCCCAGTTGCAGGATTCTCTAAACGTTTTATCGACGATTGTCGCTATTGTTAACTAACGATAGCCAATGAGTACCACTCTTTCTTTCAGGATTGTCCTGCCATTGGCTGTCGCTAGTTAATAATAGCGACAATCATTGATAAGACGTTTAGAGAATCCCGCTACAGAATCCTTCTTTTCCTCACATTTTACAATGAAATGGGAAAAGAAGAATTTTGATTGGTTGATTCTCTTATGCATTATGCATTATGCAAAAGCCCGTGCTGCGGCCATTACATTATACCTCTCTTTAGATATTTTTGTGTCTAAATTTTGATGCGCGACGTAGTGAAATTATACGCTTTGAAGGAGTGTGTGGTGTAAACGATATCACAAGAGAGAAAAGATCGAAGAGCTGGGACAGTGATAAATCACAAATTACACGAACTCGTTGGTCAGATGACAAATTGGCCTCAGAGTCATGAGCTACGCAGCAGGGGTATAATAATATAATTATAGGACTGTAAGGTTCTTTCGACATTTCAGTTTCAGTTTTTTACTGTTCTCTACACCAAGAATCACTCGATAAGCGTGGTTGATTTACTACTGATACTTTTTACCGCGATATTTCGCAGATGATATTCAATATCAGTGTCTCTGTAGTATGAAAGAAATAATTTTGTGGATGAAGTTTTGCAGACGAATGATGGTTATACGTCAAGATAATGTGCAGGACATATAAGACTGGTTTGTTATATAAATTACAAAATCCAATTTCTTAAAAAGAAGACGAAGCCCACGATCTTCTCTTTCGCAGAAAAACTCATTTCTTTAAAAACTCATTTATTTCACGTTGAATTCGGTTATATGTAATATAATAAAAAATAATTTTACTTTTTTAGAAAATGAATAAATATTGCCAAACATAATAATATAATCAATCATTTGGTAATAAATATTAAATATTTAGAAGAGTAAAATTATTTTTTATTATATATTAACTAAACATTTAATTGAATTTATTTCATCAACAGAGGTAGTCATTACCAGATTCCTCTTTCAGTGTAAGATGCTTTGATTGATTATCTAAATTACACTTAAAAATGATCCGATACCTTCTTTCAACTTTTTTGAACTTTTTTCGAGCTTTCAGCCTATGTCAAATATAAGGTAAATGTACCAATATAATTGGCTGCGTTCAGCAGAGAAAGCTAACTGATTAGTTTGCTCTGTTGAACGCAGCTAATGAGACAGAAAGGGCAGTATGCGAGGTATGTAGGCAACGTAATATAAGAGATTGTACATAGATAATCTAGTATGCAAAAGTGGACGCATAAAAGCAAAGCGACTGAAACGCCTTGCGTAAGGACAATAAATATTTCGATCAGCGCCCTGTGAGGTGTCAGTTAGCATCGCGGCAATGCATCCGGGACATGGCGGCGGCGATTCGCAAAGAACACGTATCCTTCCACTTTTCGGCTCGCGACTAAAGTATGTCTGCCTCCGGTGACAGGCACCTGCAGCCATCTAAAGGTAGGTATCCTCTCTCGCGTACCCTTTTGTCGAGAATTTACATATCTCCGGGATGAGGTCTAGCCAATGGCAGCCGTGAGTTTCGGCAGAGAGTTGCGAAAGGAAGACGAAGTGTTCTAGATGGCGAGATTCCAATTAGCTGCTAGATAGACTTTAAGTAGAATGAAGCTTTCGGATATTGCGAAGATCGGATCTATTTCATAATATTTTCTACATTGAAATTATTAATGCTACATTGAAATTATCACAGACAAGCGTGCGAGATTAATTAAAAACTTTAATCCAATCAAATTATTGCATAGTGATTAAATATGTTTGTAAACTATCATAATTATTATTGAATAATGTTAAATGCAATCGATCTTGGACCATTAAAAAAATTTATAAAGCTGTATTTCTTCCTTTTGATTGACTGACGATATTGACGAGGCATGCTTGGTGTCAATCATTCACAAAGCACTTGCGTGACCACAGAGATAAAGACGCTCGCAGCCGATAAATTATGTCAATTATATATTATGATCAGTTGTTTGCGTGCGAACGTGGATATACATTCGATCGGATCCATTCTGTGGCTCACACCGAGGACTTCTTCAGGAGCATCTATAGTTAAGGTCGTTTTCAGGACTCTGATAATTGGATGAGTAAAACTACATGACACCTTGAGGCTTACACCGCCTCGATCTTCGCTCTCGTTGCGGGCTCAGAGCCATCGTAAAGAGTGGCTGCCACCATCGTGGGCATCAGGAACCCTCAGTCAGTCCCCCGTGTGTCCAGACAATAAATCTAGTCCTTTTCAGTGGGTAATTGGGTTCACTCGCTAAGATCAATCCGATACTGTCTGCAGCGTGTCCGTCTGTCCATCCGTTCGCCGCTTAGCTCCTGTCCTTCCAACATTCTGTGCCGTCTCTTCTTTTTTCCCGTCCGCTTCGGACGTCTACGTCCTTTCCGTTCATAGGGACTCTGCTGGAATTCTAGCTGGGTGTTTAATTATTCTCTCCTCGTATCTCTTGTATACGATGTGATTCCAGTAATTGTCGAATCATAACTCGACGCGCACACCAAAGATATAAGACTCCTCGGCATTACTAAATAAGTTTCTTTCGGAAATGAGATATTGACAATCGCGAAATGCAGTATATTTATCACGGACATTGGGCAAATATTAACAAAATTGATGGTTACTCTTTGTCAGAAAATGTACGGTAAGTACCTGTGTAAACTTCTTATTATACGCGAGTTTCGAATTGAACAAAGATCGTATATGCAAAACATCGAATTTCCAAGAGTCTTCAAGGGTTCGCGGCAAACTCGCAGAGTTGCAAAGACCTGCCGATCTGTGGGAGTCAGTTCGAGTCTGGCTATAAATCTGAATAATAAATGAGTCCCGACGGCCTCTAAGAAGTCTCCGACTCAGCGAGAAGAGACGTTGCTGAGGGTTTAAAAGATGAATTTACGAGGATACCGCTCATGAAGCTTTACGAAAAAAAAAAGAAAACAACATAAAAAGCGACGCATGATTATATTTAACTGTTACTTTGCAAGGCTTTATAATAATGAATAATATTGCTCGTTTCCCTATCTCCTTCAAGTCGTTAACATTTTCTTGAATTTTCTTGAAATTTACGAATTCTTCTTATCGGATATTAGACGGGTACTTTGTTTTCCGGCCCTTCATTATCTGAGTACCAGTTGTTCCCACTGTTCTCGTCGAGTAACCGATGTCATGAAAACCGGGAATCTCGATCCGTATACGAATTCTCAGCATTCTGTGACAGAGGAAGCCACTTTTCTTCTCATAGGGGACTCTTGAACTTCAAAATCTCGCTCAATGATCTTCTGTTCTAAACCTCTGAGAATCACCGACACCTGCCTTTGTTCGTGAGACTGTGGGCGTGGAGGGGTGCGTATGGATTTATTTATGCCCACGAACCTCCCTAATGAATTTTCGTCCGCGGTGTGAAATTTCGTCGATTTCATAATTGGCTCATTTATCTTTCAGCCTACAATCAGCAAACCTCGAGCGAAAACCGCGCACTGGGTAATTATTTCGTAATCCCTTACGACTTTGTCTGGCTCTATCTTGTTGTAATTAACCCCTCAGAAAATATATGGCGCATTTTCGAATTATTGTTTCTATACGTAACCACACAGCGTAGCCGTTTAAGCACTCTGTTCCCGTAGATTGCCGATATATAATGCCAATCCTACTGCCGATCCTAGCGCGCAACGATAAATCATAATCCATTTAATTCGCTAAAGATAGAGATTAAATCTCTCTTCTTTAATCTCCTCGCGTAAAGATTTCTCACTCCTAGCGTAATTCTAGTGTGCGTAAAATGCTGTCGCGCTATGCGGATACGTAATATTCGCGAATTTTTATTAACGACTTTTACACGCATTTCTATACGGAATTTATGCACGAATAAGACGGATCATAAGTCGATGCTCGTCAAAGGTACTGACGTTGAAATGAATGTGCAAGATGTATAAATTTGATGAGACGTGCGATATGAGAACCACGGATGTGTTACTGTTCGTGCGGCAGACAGCTGTCGAAACATAATGAGACACACACTTTGTCTCTCGCCGACAGCGACTATACACATATCACTAATTATTAAATTACTCATAACGTATTTAACTATCGTGCGATAATAATATTTATGTAGTTTTACTTTATTTATATTTATAACATTTCACACAATCTGAAGTTTATAAAACATTGTTACATGTCCCTTGATTCTACTTTATTAATACAAATTAAAAGTTTCGACATGAATGATCATTAACTATGATAATCAATGTTGCAGTAATTATACAGTAAAAAGTTAAGAAACATTTTCAAATTTTATAGTTTGCACTAATTTTTATGACTTTATATTCTAGTCAAAGTGGGTAAAACATATAATATCTCAATCTTCATTTGAATGTTTGACAACAGAAAACGAATTAATAGAAACTAAACTATGTGACTCTTCACCCGAAGATTCAATCGATACATTAATATTTACATTTTAGTGAGACGTTACATGTTTCAATCTTTCTTCTTCTCTTTTTCCTTTTATCGTCCTTCCCTTTCCACAAGGAAACAGTTTCTTAGAACAGATTCCTTGGCATAATTGGTATGTAGTATTTAGTAACACATCGTGGTATCGTGCAGATATAATGGCAGCTAGAAGAGATGAATCATGTGATTAGATGTAGGAACATTTTAGTAAATTATATAACCAACAATATAAAGTACAAATATTGCACAGATGCTGGATAAGAGACATTCTTTGTGTTCTATAGATCAAACGATATAAAATTTAGCAACAATTTTATAATTAAGTATTGTTATAATTAATCAAAGACAACAGCAGCATATGCTTTAATGATCATATTTGAATTGAATTTTCACAAATTTTAGACACATTCAACGGAATCTATGATTATAAATTACCTACATGTGTATATCAATATTCACAAAGTAGAAATTATAAGTATAATGATTTCTTTCTCGTAAAAAGATTTTCTATTGCAGAAAAATTCTATACTTTTGTGTGTGTATGTGAAACCTTCATAACGTGGCTAAAAAGTATAATATTAAAAAGCGAAATGATATGTTTTAGGAAATAAAAATACATTCAAGTGTGTGTGTGTGACTTCAGAATTTCAAGACAACATCAATCTTTTTTACAAAAAAGTTAAATATCGCAAAAATATGGTAAAAAAGCTTTTTTTTATACATTAAATCTTAATTATTTCAAAACCTAACGTCAGTGAAATTTAATTTGTGGCAACGTTAAGTATCCATAACATAAAAATCTATAACAGATACTTTGTCTGATTCCAAGTAATTAAAAAGAAACATTTTTTGTAAACTATTATAATACTTCGTCACACAGTTCTTGATTCAACACTTTTAACACAAATTAAAAGTTTTGACATGAAGGTTTATTGCTATAACTGTGATAATCAACGTTGCAGTAATCAGTAAACAATAAAAGATTAAGGAACATTTTCAAATTTTATAGTTTGTACTAATTTCTATTACTTTATATTATAGTCAAAGTGGCTAAGATATATAATATTAATCTTAATCTGAATATTTGATAACAAAAATCGAATTAAGAAGAACTAAACTATGTGACTCTTAACTCGAAGATTCAATCGATACATTAATATTTACATTTTAGTGAGACGTTATACGTTTCAACCTTCCTTCTTCCCTTTCTCCTTTCATCATCCTCTCCTAAACAGTTTCTCTGAACAGTTTCCTTGGCATAATTCGGTATGTAGTATTTACCAACACACCGTGCAGATATAATGGCAGCTGGAACAGGTGAATTATGTGATTGGTTATGGGAACATTTTACTAAATTAACCGACAAGAAAATAAAGTGTAAATATTGTGATCAGACCTTTAGAAATAGAAATGATGAAAGAATGAAATGGATATCACATTTATACTATAAGCATCAAAAATATAATGAAGAAGAAAAATTAATGTGGGAAAACGACAACGATGTGATATGGACATATTTCAATAAAATAATATTATTTGCCGCAAAATGTACATTATGCGGATCTTCATTTCGTCAAGTGCATAAACCATTGTTAAAGCATCATCTAAAACAAAAACATTCACAAGAAATAATAACTGTGCTGCAAATTGACCTTGCAAATAATTCGTTAACCGAACATTTCACAATTGACAAAAACAATTTTACCATAACCTGCCATTATTGCGCTAAGAGTTACAACGATATATTCGTTGAAATAAATGACTTAAAAGTACACTATCAATGCCATACACAATTAGGTATATTTAAGATCTTTATAAGAACCGATCTTTAAAAAAACCGAAGATAATGACGTGTATAGAATGGTGCAACAATAGTAGAAGAAAATATAGCAATAAGTTATTATCTCGTGATAGAACAAGTTGATAAAATGTTAGAACTCAAGAAGGTCATCAAAGGTAAATGTTATTAATAGTAATGTTTTATATTTTATGTTTTTAATCTGTTCTGTTATATGCAATTACACTGTTTACAAAAAAAATAAATTTAATGTACTTTTAAGTTACAAAAATTGAATTAAATGTTATGACTACATTAAATTTTATGTATCTGTAACTGAAAATTATGTTTGTGTACATGTACATGAAATTTAGTGTACGTTTCATAAAATTTTACGAAGTTTAGTACATTTTTTATTAAATTTTATGTAGATTTGTATAAAATTTAATGTAAGGAAACGTTAAATTTAAATTATTTGTAACTTTATTTTCATTGATAATACATTAAATATTTTTAATGTGCCTGCTTGAAATTTGCTTCCATCACACGTGTAATGTGTTGCAAATATTTAATGTGTTGTCAATGAAAATAAAGTTACAAATAATTTAAATTTAACGTTTACTTACATTAAATTTTATACAAATCTACATAAAATTTAATTTAAAATGTACTAAACTTCGTAAAATTTTATGAAACGTACACAAAATTTCATGTACATGTACACAAATATACTTTTCAGTTACAGATACATAAAATTTAATCTAGTCATAAAATTTAATTTAATTTTTGTAACTTCAAAGTACATCAAATTTTATATCGTTTTTAATAGTGTATAACATATGTAACAAAATTGTATATTTTATATTTAAAAGTATAAAGCTATACAAATTTTTTTGTTATACATTTTTATATTTGTTATATACTTAACGTATATACTATATCTTTTAATAATACAATTGATCATAATGAACAATATATTTCAAACAAGCCTATATCAAATGTTGAAGATATTAAAATGGATAGAACGATACAATCTGTAACTGAAGAAAATGCGAATACAAGTACAAATGGGCAACCTTCTCAAAATCAAAATCAACAGAGGTAAATGTTAGTAATATTGATTTGTTTTATATTTCTGAATTAATAAATTCTAGTATGTGTTCTATATATATATATATATATATAATTAGTATAATAAAATTAAATATTAAATACTAAAAAATACAGATTATTTAAATTTGAGAATAATATTTTGCTTATACGATATTACTTTTAGTATTTAATGAAATTATTTAAACAAATCTGTATGAAGTTTTATTAATTTAAATATGCTTTCATCTATATCTTATATAATTTCGATATGATCAATGAATATTTTCACACATGAGTAGTTGCGTAAGTATTATGAAATTTAAATGATAACTAAACTTATACATTTTTTGTAAGAAACATGACTAGTAAGAATATTAATTTTGATTTAATAATCAAATAATATGTATAAAATATAATTTTAACATAAATCGACATATAAAACGTAATTATTATTTTCTTTGCAGTGATACTTTTCCAATTCTAAATTACTGTGTTTATATTTAGGCCCAATTATAACAATAAAAAAGGATCTAGATCCCCTGACAAAGTTTGGAGACCATTCTACATGAAATACAATTAATAAGAATGAGATTGACATGGATATAGGAATATACGTTTAAGTAGCCGCACTTGACGAGTAATTACCTGCTTCGCATTTAAACGTAAAGCAGTTTTATGATAATATCATTAACTTTGTTACAAATATATAATTTATTAATTGATTCAGTAATTGCTCACTAATAAATAATATCACTAATGTGTAACTTTTTTTTAAATATATCAATATATTAATTTATTTGTATATCTTGTATGACGTTTTATGTAATCTATATGGATATAAACTCGGGAAAAAATGTAATATATAAATGTTATATAATTGTATATAAACTATGTAAATATTTTTGTATAGTTATATATAATTATATACGAAACATTTTTTTCCCGAGAAGTTATAAAATGTACAATTAGAGAAATTATGTCAGAATATTGCGGATAATACTGAAATTATTCGAAATAATTATTGTCGGTTTAGTCAAATTTAACTATAATTCAAATTATTTGAATAATTCAAGTATTAGTTAAAATTTGGTTCATTTATATTTAATACTCTTTTTATTTTATGTAAAATTAATTATTATTAAGTTTTGAGAAATATTTTTTCAATTTACTAAAATTAATTGTAACATAATTATACAATTGTATTTGATATATTTGAATTAAATGTATTCGTATTTGCTCGAAAGTTGATGTATAATTAGATTATAATAATTAACGCAATATAAACGCATTTTAATTAAGAAGATAACATTAAAAAACAATTTTTATATATTTAACCTATAATTAATCAGAAATACATAACATCTTATTACAGCATATGATTTGTTTATTTAACTTTTCTTTCGTTTCTTTTTTATCTGACTCAGCACAAATGTTTTTGAAAAAAATTAATCTTTAGTTCAACAATATTTTATAAATTACCAGAAGTCTTAAAATTTGGTTTGTTTTTGCATTTGCAATTGCACTATTATATATTTTTCTATTTTAATATTTAAGAAATATAATTCGTAAATAAGAATTTAATGTTCTTCGGCATTATTGCATTCGAAATAAATATATAATACAAATTAAATGTATAACTTTAATAATAATTAATGATAATTAATACCTCTAAGACAGTAAACTTGGATTTAATATGCGAGTAAAAATATCAAGAGACACGGCTGTGGGAGACAGGTGAGAAAATTTGAGGGATGTGCAGGAAAAAATTTAGGATCCAAATTTGATTCGCCGTTGTGTGACAACTTGAGGGATGCATTGATTGCTCTGAATTGCCGTTATACGCGTTGTCTCACCTGTTGTCTTTCCTCTCCTTCCCCCCCCCCCCCCCACATTATGGCATTCAACACTACTTACCTACAGTTTTGCTAGCTCTGTATCGATATATCGATAGAGAGCTAGATCTCTGTCATTCGTGGCATCGCTTCGTGAAAATATATTGCAACACAAACTTTTGCATAACACATAATGCAAAGTGCATTATATGTTGCATTATATAGTATATGAGAAAATCAACCAAAATTTCTCTTTTTTTTCGAAAAGGAACGTGACATCTACAATAGAAGTCATAGTGATCATAGAATCTTAAGTCGTAGAAAATTAACCAATCACAGTCAAAGTATGAGAAGAATAATAGACTATGCTTGATCAATTTCCTACGACTTAAAACTCTACAACCGCTACAATTTCTATTGTAGATTCCGTTGAAGGATAGAAAGGAGTTTTATTGATTCACTTATGCCCTGTGCATACGCTATATAAAGGTCTGCGCTATGGCTTTAATAAGATATGTAAATTCTGAAATATTTTATGTTTCATACAAAAAGTACAAAAAATTTTGTAAAAAGTTATAAAATTATATGGAAAATTTGATCATGTAAAAAATTCTTTTATTTACAAATAACTTTATATAATTTTTATATCTCTCAGAATATATTTTAGAATTTACATATCTTAATAAAGAAAGTTGCTTTTCCTGCAGAACGCATTCTAAATTATTTTGTTTACTTCGTTCCAGATAAATGTTCGAGAGAAGCAACTGTTTCAAAATTAATATGAAGTGTCATACTAATAAGTGATTTAGTAATGTTAGAATTGAAATGACTAAGATTAATGTGTTAAAGATTTTTAAAAATCGCATCGAAGAAAGATTAAAGACGCAAACTGAAAACGCAGTTTAGATAATTTATTATTAAAGAATTAGATACATATATAAGTAAAAATTTGGATGTTAAAACGTTCATACAAAAATATATAGGTACTACAAAATGCGTGATATCGAAAGAAATTTACCTTTTAAAAAGGCGCCTAATGTCCGTGTTTCAGAAAAAACTGTTACATAAATTATTATACGCGCTTGTACACTAGGCGTCATTGATGCTTTTCCGTTTGAAATTAGTTTCCTTCTTTCGTACACTTCATATTTGGATATTCATTCGTCATGACTATCAGATTCGCCAATGTTACTTCGAAACTGCGTGTAACGCACATATTGTATCAAAAAGAAAAAAAAAAGTATTACTAATATAATTTACATAATATACTATTAATATGTATTAAAATGTAATAAGATATATATAATTATATGTATATATATATATATATATAATACATAGATATATAGATATATATAAATTTAAATAGATATATATATATATATATACAGATATATATAGATGTATATAATACTGTATAATTATTAAGAATAAATAGTTACACAACAGTCTTATTATAATGTTAATAAATAAATGTTATTTGTGAAAATTTTGTTTTTATATATGATTATTCATTACATATTAATACTAATATATGTAATATTAAATTTGATAACACATTGTAAAATTAATACTATTAGTGATATCATGTAAGTTATATTAGTAATACTTTCTTTTTGACACTATATATGCGTTACATGCAAGTTCGAAGTAACGTTAGCGAACCTGATAGTCATGACGAATGAATATACAGATATGAAGTGTACGATCAGAGGAAACTAATTTCAAACGGGAAGGCATCAATGACACCTAGTGGTATGCTCCTTGAAGAAAAAAATAACTTCCTATTCCAAACTTACTCCAAACCTATTTTCCAAACTATTAAAGTAAATAATAATAATTTTTTTCAAAAAATGTATGAAATCTTTAAATTGTGCCAATTATAAACGAAAAATATATTTCGTTGAAACACTAATACTATACAATTACTTTTAAACAAAAATACATAAAAATAAGAGCATCTAATTAAAATAAAAAAATTTTAATATATAAAAAAACTTGGCGCCGCCAGAATGCCTCTAGACAGAGTGAAGGACATGAACGGTCTTCTTCGTGATTGGTGCTGCCATGTTTCAGTTTGTCGATGGTCAATGTATGTATGTGAATATGTGAAAGCAATTTTATAAGTAGGAGTACCTATTCAACTGCTCGGGCCAATCTTTGATCGTTTCGGTAAGACCGAAACGTGGCGTCCTCCGGCTCACGTCTCCACTCTATCTAGAGGCACTCTAGACTAACAAGGGAACCTCTCGAGGTGTCAAATTTTGATTTTAATGAAATTTTGTGAACTTGTAACTCACATAAACAGATGAATTTAGAAAATATCAGTTGGGGCGGAAAAACGATTTGAACGGGTAAAATCACCCCCTTACGTGTACGGCAGTTTTCAGCTTTTTCCGTTATATCTCGAAAACTATTTGAGATATCAAAAAATGTTTTATACAAAAGTTTTACAATAAAATTACCTCTGTTCGTCAAAATCAATAATATTTTTAAAAAATGAAAAAAATTTTTTTAATTTGAAAAAAATTGTTTATTAAAAATATTATTGATGTAAATGAATATAGAGGTAATTTTGTTGCAATACTTTTGTATAAAACGTTTCTTACGCGTAAAGGGTTCATGTTTTCCGCCCCAACTGATATTTTTTAAATTTATCTCTTTATGTGAGCTACAAGTTCCAAAGTTTCATTAAAAACAGAATTTGACACTTCGCGAGGTTCCTTTGTAAGTCAAGTTTGCTAGCGGCGCCAAGTTTTTTATATATTAATTTTTTTATTTCAATTAGATGCTCTTATTTACATGTATTTTTGGTTAAAAGTAGTCATACAATCTTAGTGTTTCAACGAATTGTATTTTTTGTTTATAATTGGAGCAATTTAAAGATTTTACATATTTTTTGAAAAAAACTATTATTATCTACATTCATAGTTACACTGAGAGAAAAGATATAGTATTGGTAACAAAAAAAGAGAATTATTCACAAATGGCCGATTATCATTGGATTACTTTGTTAAAATTACAAAATACAATATTTTTTTGTAAAAGATTAACAAAATTTTTTTATTTAACAGTACAAATTTATTTGGTTACTCACGTTTTGTAAATACCAATGTAAAGTTTGATTGCCATTACAAAATAAGTATTCTTTTAGTGTAATTTCAACAAAATAATCCACTATGGTAGAGCAAGCAGTGTTTCGCGGATTCAGAGATGGCGTGTCTTGTCGTAAGAGAAATTCAACGTCTACCTCTACAAAGCCGAGACGATTAGAGACTAATCTCGTGGACTTCTCGGTTCTCACCACACCATGCTCAATCATGGTAACTATTTTTTCAGAGCGATTAGTAATTTCAATTGCTCTAAATATATATATATTTTTACTAAGCTAAGGAAATTCAAAAACGCCAAACATAATCTGCACTCTGTAGAAAGTGAGAGATACTTATATATTATTCATTTTGTTCCGGTAACAAAATGTTCTATTTCTAATTACAAAAGATCTATAAACATCATACAAAACAGTTTTGTACCATTAAACGATCAGTTTAATTATTAAATTCAACAAATTAATATTGTCGTGGTAATCAACGGTTTCATTGATCATATCAACAAATAGTTTTTGTGTCAGTAACAAAACTTTGGTTATTGGTAGAAAACATTTCTCTCAGTGTAGGAAAGTAAATTTGGAATAAGTTTGGAATAGGACGTCATTTTTTTTTTCAAGGACCACACGTACAAGCCCCTATAATAATTTATGTAATAGTTTTTTTTGAGAGGAGCACGCACAATTGGCGCCTTTCTTTAACCATTTTTTTTTAATTTGTTACGATATCACGCATTTTGTAGTACCTAATATGTTTGTATAAACTTTTTTACATCCAAATTTTTACTTTTATATGTATCTAATAATTCTTAAATAATAAATAATCTAAACCGCGTTTTCAGTTTGGGGTTTTAATCTTTCTTCACGATGCGTTTTTAAAAAAATCTTTAACACATAATCTTATAAATCATTTAAATTCTAACACTACTAAATCACTTATTAGTATGTCGCCTCATATTAATTTTGAAACAGTTGTTTCTCTCGAATATTTGTCTGGAACGAAGTAAGCGAAATAATTTAAGAATGGCTCCGTTCTGCAGGAAATATTAACTTTCTTTAATAAGATATATAAATTCTGAAATATTCTAAGATATAAAAATTATATAAAGTTATATATAAATAAAAGAATTTTTTACATGATCAATTTCTCCATATAATTTTGTAATTATAACAAAATTTTTTATATTTTTTGTATGAAACTTAACATATTTCAGAATTTACATATCTTATTAAGGCCGTAGCACAGAACTTTGTATAACACATAATGCACACAGGGCATAAGTGAATCAACCAATAAAAATTCTTCCTATTCTTCAACGGGATCTATAATAGAAATCGTAGCGATCGTAGGGTCTAAATCGCAGAAAATTGATCCACCAGTTTTTATGACTTAAGACTCTACAACCACTACGATTTCTATTGTAGGTAACACATTCCTTTAAAAAAAAAGAGCACTTTTGATTGATTTTCTCATGCACTATATAATGCAACATATCATGCACTATGCACTATGTGTTATGAAAAGTCGGTGTTGCGGTAACAACATATTTTCAAGAAGCGAATGACAGAGATCTAGCTCTCTATCGGTATAACGATACAAAACTAGCAAAACTGTATGTAAGTAGTGTTGAATGCCATGATGGGAGAAGGGGAGGCGGGGGGGGAGGAAAAGAAAACAGATGAGACAAAGCGTACAACGACAATTCAGAGGAATCAGTGCATCTCTCAAGTAGTCACAAAACGGCCACTCAAATTTGAATCCTAAATTTTATCCTACTGCGCATCCCTCAAATTGTCTCACCTGTCTTCTTTCACAGCCGAGGTTCTCGATATTTTCACTAGCATTTTAATTTCAAGTTTACTGTCTTAAAGGTATTAATTATCATTAATTAATATTAAAGTTATACATTTAATTTGTATTATATATTTATTTCTAGTGCAACAATACCGAAGAACATTAAGTACTTATTTATGAAATACATTTCTTAAATTAAAATAGAAAAATATATGAGTGCAATTGCAAAGGTAAAAACAAACCAAATTTTAAGATTTCTGGTAATTTGTAAAATATTGTTGAACAAAATATTTATTTTTTTCAAAAATGTTTAGTGTTGGCAGATAAAAAATAAACGACAGATAAGTTCAATAAATAAATCGTATGCAGTAATAAGATGTTATGCATTTCTGATTAATTATAGACTAAATATATAAAAATTGTTTTTTAATGTCATCTTCTTAATTAAAATACGTTCATATTGCGTTAATTATTAAAATCGAATTATACATCAACTTTTGAGCAAATACGAATACATCTAATTCAAATATCAAATACAATTGTATAATTATATTACAATTAATTTTAGTAAGTAGAAAGAATACTTCACAAAACTTAGAAATAATTAATTTTACTTAATATAAAAATTTCGCAGATTAGAGTATTAAATATACGTGAACCAAATTTTAATTGATACTTGAATTATTCAAATAATTTGAATTATATTAAAATTTGACTAAATCGACAATAACTATTTCGAATAATTTTAGAATTATCCGCAATATCAAGATATAATTTACATTTCTAATTGTACATTTTATAATTTCCTCGAAAAAAAATGTTTTATACAAAATTATATATAATTATACAAAATATTGATATAGTTTATATACAATATTACATAACATTTGTATATTAAATTTTTTCCCGAGTTTATATCCATATAGTTTACATGAAACGTCATACAAAATATACAAAGAAATAGATACATTGATATACTTAATGAAAAGTCAAATATTACTGATACTATTTATTAGTAAGCAATTACTGAATCAATTAATAAATTATATATTTGTAACAAAGTTGATGCTATAATCATAAAACTGCTTTACTTTAAAATTGCGAAGCAAGTAATTACTCGTCAAGTGCGGCTACTTAAACGTATATTCCTATATACATGTCAACATCATAGTTTTTACTTATTTCACATAGAATGGTCTCCAAACTTTGTCAGGGGATCTATGTAGATCCTTTTATATTGTTATAATTGGACTTAAATATAAACACCGTAATTAAGACATTGGATAAGTATCACTGCAAAGAAAATAATAAGATTACGTTTTATACGTCGGTATATGTTGAAATTATTAATTCGTATTATTTGATTATTAAATCATAATTAATCATCTTATTAGTCATGCTTCTTATAAAAAATGTATAAATTTAGCTGTCATTTAAGTTGCATAATACTTACGTAACTACTCATGTGTGAAAATATTCACCATATCGAAATTATATAGGTGACAGCATATTTGAATTAATAAAACTTCATATAGATTTGTTTAAATAACTTCATTAAATACTAAAATTAATAACGTATAAATAAAATATTGTTCTCAAATTTAAATAATCTGTATTTTTTAGTGTTAAATATTTAATTTTATTATACTAATTACACAAACTAGAATATATTAATTCAGAAATATAAAACAAATCAATATTATTAACATTTACCTCTGTTGATCTTGAATTTGAGAAGGTTGCCCATTTGTACTTTTATGAAAAGAACTTGTACTCGTATTTTCTTCAGTTACGGATTAAATCATTCTATCCATTTTAATATCTTCAAAATTTGATATAGGTTTGTTTAAAATATATTGTTCATTATAATCAAATGTATTATTAAAGATATAGTATATATGCATTATATAACAAATATGAAAATGTATAACGCACACATTTGTATAGCTTTATACTTTGAAATATAAAATATACAATTTCGTTACTTATGTCATAATTACATATAACAGAACAGACTAAATAAAATATAAAACATTACTATTAATAACATTTACCTTTGTTGACCTTCTTGAGTTCTAACATTTTACCGATTTGTGCTGTCACGAATATAACTTGCTATATTTTCTGCTGCTATTGTTGCACCATTCTATACACGTCATTATCTTCGATTTTTTTTTAGATCGGTTCTTTTAAAGATCTTAAATACACTACCTAACTTGTATGAAGTTGATAGTGTAATTTTAAGTCATTTATTTCAACGAATATATCGTTGTAACTCTTAGTGCAATAATGGCAGGTTATGGTAAAATTGTCTTTGTCGATTGTGAAATGTTCGGTTAACGAATTATTTGCAATGTCAATTTGCAGCACAGTTATTATTTCTTGTGAATGTTTTTGTTTTAGATGATGCTTTAACAATGGTTTATGCACTTGACGAAATGAAGATCCGCATAATGTACATTTTGCGGCAAATAATATTATTTTATTGAAATATGTCCATATCACATCGTTGTCGTTTTCCCACATTAATTTTTCTTCTTCATTATATTTTTGATGCTTATAGTATAAATGTGATATCCATTTCATTCTTTCATCATTTCTATTTCTAAAGGTCTGATCACAATATTTACACTTTATTTTCTTGTCGGTTAATTTAGTAAAATGTTCCCATAACCAATCACATAATTCACCTGTTCCAGCTGCCATTATATCTGCACTGTGCCACGATATGTTACTAAATACTACATACCGAATTATGCCAAGGAAACTGTTCAGAGAAACTGTTTAGGAGAGGATGATGAAAGGAGAAAGGGAAGAAGGAAGATTGAAACGTATAACGCCTCACTAAAATGTAAATATTAGTGTATTGGATCCATTTAAGAGTCACATATCTTAATTTCTACTAATTTGATGTCTGTTTTCAAACATTCAGATTAAGATTAATATTATATGTCTTACCCACTTTGACTAGAATATAAAGTAATAAAAATTAGTACAAATTATAAAAGTTGAAAATGTTTCTTAACCTTTTATTGTATGATTACTGCAACATTGATTATTACAGTTATTACAAGAAATCTTCATGTCAAAACTTTTAATTTGTATTAAAAGTGTAGAATCAAGGAACACGTGTGACAAAATATTATAATAGTTTACAATAAATGTTTCTTTTTAATTACTTGGAACCAGACAAAGTGTCTGTTAGATTTTTATGTCATGGATACTTAACGTTGCCACAAGTTAAATTTCGCTAACGTTAGGTTTTGAAATAATTAAGATTTAATATAAAAAAAAGCTTATTTGCCATATTTGTGCAATATTTGACTTTTTTGTAAAAAAGGTTGAAGTTGGCTTGAAATTCTCTGAAGTCATGAATGTATTTTTCATTGCCTAAAACATATTATTTCGCTTCTTAATATCATACTTTTCAGTACATTAGGAAAGTTTCACACACACACACACACACACACACACACACACACACACAAAAGTATAGAATTTTTCTGAAATAGTAAATCTTTTTACGACAATGAAATCATTAAAAACAGTATCTTTATTTTAGACCGTATATGTGAGAAACACCATCAATACTTGAAATTTAAAATGCCTATTACGGTCGAAGCTGGATCTTCGTTGCTTAAATAATTCAATCTTGAATTACTAATATATACTATATAATATATATATATATATATATATATATATATATATATGCGATAGCCTTACATACGCAGCAATTCGCTACTGCAAAAACAACAAATGCCATTTACAGGTCTATTTGTTGGTCAGTGGAGGTCTCTTTGTGGAGCATTATCTTTTATTTATTTTGTCTATTAAAATACTTTATTCTGACGCACAATATGATTAATAAAAATCATAAGTGCTTCTTTAAGTAAAAAAGATTATATTTCTCAATTAAACATTCGAATTTATAGTATTTTAAAACAATAAACTGTTCGAAAGTATATCATTAATTCCGAGAGCGATGATGATGACGTATTTTTAAAAATTTGATATTTCGGATTTTGTATCGCGACACCTCCGTTTGCGCGCGGATACGTAGACAATAAAAACACTTTAAAATTATATAACAGCTCTTATTTATCCTATTGAATTTTATTCTACCGAGCGAAACAATATAATTATTTTACAGTTTTTAATTATAAATTAATTCGAACCCGAGTTGGTCCATTGAGACTACTCAGAATCCATCAACTTCTAAGTATTCTCAATGATCCGATAATCTCGGATGCTCGCAACTCGCCGACTCGCGTAAAGACACAAGACGGTCTCGCGCTAGTTACACTTGGCACGAGACACTACAGTGTCTTTTGATAAAGAATTGTTATTATCAATTATAGAATATTGGAAATTGTAATATATTAATAAATATGGTAATTTAATATCTCGACTTGCATTACATATTATTACTTACCAAGCTTTTTGTATCAAATTATTTTTCTTGAAAATACCACAAAGATAAATGGCACAAATATGTTTTTCACGTATTATATTTTGGTGAAAACTGCGTAATGCAAATTATTTAAAACTTTTTGAAGTAAAAGGTTTGAATAATAATATTGAGGACATAATATCGAATTAATATAAACAAATGTTATTTAATGATCCCTAAAAACGTATTAAATGATTATATAAATCACATCGCCGGAACGTGATTATATTTATACAATTATTTTTTCTCTTTTACTTTCTTTCTCTTGTACTCTTGTCTTCCTGTATTCTGCGATTCTTCTGATTTCATATACTACGCACGTATCTGTCGATACTTACAAACGTTCGTCGATATGTGTAATGCATTTGCAACGAGCTGGATTACAAACGAACAACGCGATTAAAATCATGTTTTTAGATGAAGAGCGAGCAAAAGATACAAAAGTTATCGTTAAAGCAGACGACTACCGATTGAATGAAAATAATCAGCCATGATTGTGAAAAAGAAATAATTCAAAAGAAATTTAATTGACGTGTTAGAAAAATTAAACAAATTTTAGGAAGCTACCTTGATAATTTCGATTCTTTTTTTATACAAAGCACTCAATTAACGTAAATTGCGATCATACTCGCAGTGTCAACATAATGACACCGAGTAACATTATACGCTGCAATTATCCCGTTTGTTACATGATTTCGGTACATTA
The DNA here is from genome assembly GCF_001594075.2 of Trachymyrmex cornetzi. Lineage (NCBI taxonomy): Eukaryota > Metazoa > Arthropoda > Insecta > Hymenoptera > Formicidae > Trachymyrmex > Trachymyrmex cornetzi. Next base: position 2,275,098 of record NW_017299926.1, on the reverse strand, counting down.
ACGAGATCACACTCATTGCCTGTGGTCCGGCCTCTCAAACCTTCGGAAGCGTGATAAGAAATGCGCCTTTCGTAGTCGGCATCCGGTGAGAACGAATCTCCTCCTGACTCACCTCCGCTCTTTTCACGGTCCTCGAGGTCGCGGGGGACTTTCTTGCCAGGCCACGAATATCGTCGGCTCGTGTACGTCGGCATGTTTTGCTCTTTAGGAATCATTAGCTCCGGCTTTCGCGGCTAATTCAAATTATAATTTCTGCGCCGCGGAGCCGCCGACCGGCTCCATTCCTTCTCATCAAAATACCGTGGCGCACACGCCGCACAACGTGCAGGATCTACCGGGCTTGCAAAAAGCAGAATTAACTTTTACTACGAGAAAAAGCGCGACCGCCCGTTTTACGCGGTCCGAAGAGCTCCGCGGCTGATTTCTTTTCTTCACGCTTGCGCGGCGATAGCGTCAAGAAAGATGAAATACGTTTTTTCTTTAGTGCGGGCTTTCTTTTCGAAAGGCAACTGATTTTCATTCAAGTAGAAGAATTTTGTGTTTTCTGAAATTATTATTAATTAATATTCGTTAAAACGAAATATCTATATCTACTATTTTAATATTGACTGTACACTATAACGCTTTTCTCATTTTTTATAGAGATTGAACTAATACTTTATCTTGAACGTAAATGATATGAACGCTTTATTTCTATTCGAATAAGAATGTTTTTCAAATATTATTACTGATTATAATGTATTAAATAATTAAATTAATATAATTAATACTAACGTAATTAAATGTTTAATGTATATGTTGTTAAATATAATATATCGTTATACGAGAATTCTGTTAATCAAAGTTAAAATATTTTGAATATTCAAATATATTTATTTCTATTATGGAAAGAACGATTTTGCTGAAATATCTAAATATTTAAGTAGATACACAGATCTAAAAATAATTTTATTAAATTTTGAAATAATTATATAGAAAAAAAACAAGCGTAATAAAACAATGTTATAAATAATTTTGATATTCTAGGCTTGAATGTTTTACATAATAATTATTTTGATCAATTCAGCAAAATTTAAACCTTATTTTTAAATCTGTATCTAGTTAAATTTTTAGATATTTCAGCAAAACCGTTCTTTCCATTTTTTTTTACAAAAAAAAAAGATTTATTTTTTATAATATATTACTTTCATGTCATCACTATGTATCATTAGATTTTTATTACAACGCATTAATAGAATCGATTAAAATTATAATATTATTTAAAAACGAACAAATTTATATAATATTTGCAAAAAGTACATTTATTTGTCAGAATCTTCATAGGAGAGCACCACTTCTCCGTAGCACACTCCGTCAGAGATTCCTTGTCCGAAGGAATGCAACTGACCCTTTCCTCCTTCTCTGCTCAACTCTCGTGTCCTCCCACCACCGATGCAGCTGCAGTCACGCGTGGCACGCTCTGCACACGTGGATCGCGCGTTTTCTAACTCGTTCGAGCTCGACTCTCTCCGGATGCACTCGCGAGACGATGCCCACCACGTGTCCCTCATCCCGAAGACTGAATCCCACGCGCATTCGCGCTCGTACCGTGCGATTCATTATCAACACGAGAAGTCGCTCGTGTATCATCACGTCGTGCAATTAAGCCGATCACGCGAATGACCCCTGGTAACGACTCACGTTCATTTAATATTTGCTCGGTTATTTTGGTCAAAATTTTGATTACACGGTACACTATCATGGGAACGATCGTTATTCCACATTACAGAGGTAATGCGCTTTTGGTAACATATCGCAATTAGATATCATAAAGGCAATAATATAGGTAACGTAGAAGCGCGTTAATAAAACATCGTAAATTATGGAAATTAGAGTTAGATGAAATATTTTGTTTTTCTCTTGACAAAGAAAGTATTTTTAATAATGTGTTTGCCGTTTCGGTGTAACGAGTATTTTTACAATTAAGGAAGATTGATAATTATTATTTCTCTTTAAAATTAAACTCATCGCGCAATTTGTTTTGAACCCACCGCAGGCAGCTTTGTGCGGTAATACTGGAGTCCGGGCTTTTTCTCAATGCAAAATAATACAATGCTAATGAGAGCGTATACAGAACCTTCTGAGATTTATGTTCCGAGACACAGTTGCGTATATTTCATCCTAATTCATCATCATTCGAGCTTCCGAAAAGGTTGGCGGTATATCATTCCTCGAAAAGCAATTAAGAATCCACCCCCTTCGGTCAAACTCCGACGCCCTAATTGGATGCAGGACATATCCTATTAATTTCTCTTGTACCGGTCCATTTGACTAATGAATCTATGGCAGCCAATACCCATGGAGTTTCTACTCGATATGAGAGAACGCACAACCCATTCGTTACAATAAATAAATTAAAATCGAATGAATGGTCAAATCTATTAAACAAGTTATAGAGCTATAAATTATGTTTAAAATTATTTAAATTATTTTACGAAAACTGTAGCATATATTTTCATTATTATATTACGAAATGTAGTTACAATTATTTTGTAATCCTGCGCGGTCATACAAAAAAGTAAATTGCTGCAGGATTTATAACGGTGTAACTATTGCAATTAGAATTCCTCTGGCAATCGAGTATCACGAACATTTCGGAACTAGAAAAAGCAGAGCGCCGTAATTACCTCTGAAATTACGAAAAAATAATAGTTATCCAGCTTAGATCGTAAAATTGAGCTAACGAGAAACGTGGCAAAAGAACATTCATCACACGCTATAAAAAAGGGGGATTTAAATGTGGGTAAATGCGACGGATGCAAGTTGTTATGCGTTTAATTTTTGGCCACACACGAATAGACCTATAACGTTTTAAAAAGAAACATTAGGTGAGGAAATTATACAGGAAACAATATAGAACGTTTAAATCCTAAGTTAACATCGATAATTTAAAAAAAATGATGCGTAGATATGTGACGCGTAAAAGAATCGATCTAGCTAATAAATATTTTTACAATAAAAATAATGTAAAATATCAGGCCATGCAATCAATATATTGTACGTATACGACATACGGTATGTTACACAAAGATATGGTGTTTATACTAAAAGATGAATGCTCTTCCATCCTTGCGGAATCATGATAAGTGGGTATCGAGATTTCCTGGGCACCTAACTGTACTAACGTAACAGGATTCGCTTCTAGAAGATGAAAATGCTATGTCCTGAGTATCTTTATTTCCATTTATATCTGTAATCAGACACAGGTGCTTATCAGAAATAATGTAGATGTAAATTATATTAAATATTAATAATAAATCAAACAAATATGTGGAAATTTTCGATGAATATAAAAAGCATAGAAAAGAACAACTAATGTCCTCGAGTAAGAAGTAAAATCTGTAGTACATGAGGCTATTGATGAATCCATGCATTTTTAGAAAAACTATAAAATATCTTATGAGAACTTTTTCAGTCTTGACTGAAATAATTTTTCATAAAATGAAAAGTATATCTTCCTTTGTTCTTATAAATTATTATTAAATTATGAAAACTAATAGATTAAATTGTTATTGAATTATTTTGGAAAATTACTTTTGCGTGCATAATACAGCAGCGCAACGCAAAGTTTAATAACTAAACCGCTGAACATAAATTATAACATTAACATTAAATCAATATTATCATAATTTTCTATTGGACAATGTAACTGTTATGTACAACGTGTGCTATATTGTTATATTATCGAGTGAGAATTTACAATTGATACAATATACTGTTAGTTCATATTTAACGGGTAGATAATCATATTTTATTTGACATATTGAAATGAGATATTAATTTGGATATTTAATCAGATTTATTTTTTCTTTTTCATTTATCTTCACTCTTATTATCTAACAATCGGTTTCACATTTTATTCATTCATTTTTTATATTTATAGAATAAATATCTAAAGTCAATATATGTCTAATTCAGTGCCAATCGCAATACGTTTTCAGCCAATTTTTATTTTTTTTATTCTTTTTCTGTTATTAGATATTATTCTCCTATTTCCTTATTATTTTAATTCTTTTAATGTAATTCTTTCTAAATTTCTAGATGTTGTACTTTGTTTTGACTTTTTCTTAACCGTTTAATGTATTATCGCTTAAAAGGGTATGTGTTTATCTATATGTGTACATATAGATATATATGGATACATGTAATATGTGTGAATATCTAATGTACTGAATTTTAGTCTATGGGTTTGCAGCCTAAAAGACTGCGGATCAATCATCTCTACGGAAGCTACAGTATACTGTAACGAACGAACTACGTATTGCCCTCTATCGAAGGTTTCCTTAAGCTTTAGTTAAGGTTCCTTCTGGATTGAGAAACTGAAACTATCGATAATAAAATATGAATAAAATATTTACCTTCAAATGGTCAGCTTTTATTAATAAGTAATTTTTAAAAAATATTTATTTAAAATCTTAAAATATACTAAATTTAAGATGGATAAGTAAAATATGGAAACATATTAAATTATTTCTCAAACGATGTCTATTATCATCAATTATACACTTCAAGAGAGAGTTTCTATCATAATTAATTATTTAATTTTGTTTGTAAATATTTTTTGTTTATAATAAGTAAAAAAATTTAATTGAGTATAAAAAGTTGTTACACGCACTTTTTTTATTATAAATAATATTCATGTATTCAATAATGTATAATATAGTTTAAGAGAGACTTATTATTTTAAAAACTTATAAAATTATAGTCAACTGTAACGATTGCATAAAAAAATGTATAACGTCACTGTAATATGATATATTACTTAAATCATAAAAAGTTAAATTTGTTTCGTTAATCATTAACCGTCAGATGGTAACAATACGAATGATAACATCTTTATATAATATATATTTATACTTTTTTATAAATTACATTAATTTAACTAGCTTCATATTTTTTGTTACAAAAAAATTAGAAAATTTATAAACGTAATTAGCATTTTCTTGAATACGCGTAACAGCATCTGTCACGAATGAAATTATCTACCATGTGTGTCAGCGTTCTACCGGACGTTATTAATAGAAAATTATTGTCCACCTGAACAAACGTTTCAACACAAATTGAGATCGGATCTCATCCTTTTTAGAGACAAAACTTTCTCGACTGCCATCATATATTCCACCAGGTGTTGAAGCATCCATGGGAATTACACTGATAACTCATCGCTTATTCTCACGATAGTGATCCAATACATGTATAACAATGTAAACAAACTAATAATTATTTTTTGCAAAATACGATACGAATAATGATAAGAAAAGAAGATTGTTTAAATAATAAAAAACGTAATATTTAAAGACGTCTTTTAAAAATAAACAATGATAAAGAAATTAATTTATAATTTTAACATATATATACTTTAATAATAGATAAAAACATTTTTTTAATCCTTTAGTTATATCGTATGATTATAGTATTACAATAGATTATAGTAATTCTTTCTCAACCTTGTTTAATGATGTAATAATAAAATATAATGAACGGATAAAATTGTTTAAAAAGATCACGTCGCATGACATGTGTAATTTAGAAATAATTGAACCGTTTTGCTGGTGTATATTGGAATGAAAGCGTTCCCATAACGATAATACAATAATCAGACACATGTCGTGAGCGTCACGAAACCACCTGGATGAGTTAACTTTACTTCTCATGCAGTAAACGAACCCCAATGCGATGACACAGCCGATTGTGTTACATTATTTTTAGCAAGGTTGGAATTTAATTTAACATTTTTGTAAAATTTTCGTTAATTATTGAAAATTGTGTTATGTAATAACAAAATAAAACAAAATTCTTGTAAAACACATACGTTGAGGAATAACACTTTTGTAATGTTATGTGTACGAATAACTCGTGAAAGAAATTACCCTCCGCAACAAGAGAATATCGACGTACAAAGAATTTTTTAATTATCTGACTCAGAACAAGATCTCGTCTTCAGATGCAAATCCGTGTCCCACTTAAGCTACGTTGTAGAACGTCACAGGATAGTTTGCATAATCCGAAATTTAACAATAACACGACAACTTTCACAGCTGCTCAGTATCCTTCACTTTTCAGAACATTGACCTAGTCTTGAAAGACTCGAGGGCAAGGGGTCGATGCGGTACTTCGTAAAAAGGTAACGAACACTTTGGATGTTTCATGTAGATTATATTTCACCTAACGGAGAACGTCGGGGATTAAATTTGCATTTGCCACATTTCGCTAATTGCAACAAATTGCACACTATATCAACTGTGACAGCTTCAATGTAAAATCAGTTATTGTGCAATTAATGCGCCTAAGGCTAATAACTTCTATTTAGATTGATGATTTTCTATTATAGTCGTCCAAATTATGCTTATTCATTTAACTGCTTATTCATTTAACAGAAAAATGAAATAAAACTTTCAGTACTTATACTAACTTATTTATATTATAATACGAAGCAATAAATTGAAAAAAATGACAATATGTTTGATGAAATCAGGCCACGTGTGCAATCGTAGCATCTGCTCGTACTTCCCTCTGCAGAGTCCCAGGATCCCACGATCTAAGGTATACAAATGTCTCACCTAGAACAGCGTACTCGAAAAAAAAGGATCATTATACCTCGCTGATTCCTTACGTCACAAGAGCCCGGCACATGTTCGTGACGTCACAGTAGGCACACGTCATCTGGCGTGACGTCGTGCAACGAAGGGGGCCCGAAATCTTAAGCGGGGCATCTGCGGGGTGTCGGGATTAAGGGGAGGAAACCTGGAGAGACGGCTAAGATCAGGGGGACAGACGGGAAGGGGAAGAAATTGTGCAAGAAGAGAATGAGATGGAATTGCACGCGGCGCGTAACAAGGGGGGGACACGTGGGAAAACGGCACGCGTCCCTTTTTGGACCCGGGTGTCTTTTACACCTGGAATTTTTCGGGCATTTATCAAGAAGCCCTCGATTTTCAAGGTGAAATTCCATCGTGTGACTTCGCGTGTCTATGAACGCGAACCCCTCGATCGGACACGAGCGCTTGATCAGAAACGATCGCTCGCAGATCATCTACTAGTTCGTTTACCGTTCTGATATCGTCACACGTCGTCGAATTGTCGAAATAAAATGTCCACACATTTAAAATAGCTAAAATAGATCAATTTCTAACAACTGCGATATTGGATATTTATTGCATCTAATCATGTAGATGACAGATAGAATTCAGATTTGTGCTATAAATTCTATGTGTATGATACATAATTTTCTATCAGATACAAAAAACAGTTATAATTCTAGCTGGGACAGCAAAATATTTTTTTGCGTGTAGGTTTACAATGCGTTCTCAATAAATCCTATTATTTTTATAAATTATTAAATAATGATATGATTGAATAGAGATAACTTTAATATATGCCAACTGAAGATCACTTGAATTTTCGAAAGATTGTAGCAGTACATAGTGTTGTGTAAAAAAAAATACTTGATAGAATTTAGTAAAACAGTTCTTTCCATGTAGGAATATTATGGCGTTACACTAGTGTATACAGTATTAAATTCTTAAAATGTCAGAATAATTAGATTGTTTATTCATTCTTATTTTTTATAGTGCAATAAAAAAAAAGCATGTTGAAAATCGAAATGGTCTTTATTATATTAAATCATTCGTCAGAATTTCAATCTTGGAATTATGTATAATTTTCTTCAGATTATTTTTCCGTATGCAAGGCGATAGATATTCCCTATCGTACAATTTTATAGGGGCCCGCCTTTCGTAACCTCCGTTAAAGGGACCGCAAGCCGACGAGCAAAGGGGGAGCAAGGACAATACGTTGCGCAAAATGCTTTTCTTGCTTGGCTGCAGAAGGGGAAGCCTGGCACGCGACCAACGTCACCTGCCCGACCTACTGAAGTTCTTATATCGATTTTCTTGAGTGCAGCTGCGACGTCGTGCTTCTTGCGTCAGTCATCGAACCGAGACGTCTTAAAGTCATTATTTATGCGCGTCATATGGTATAAACGTTGAGATTCTTCGTTTCATGAGATTTATGGGAAATTATATCAAGTATTCCTTTTTGTCACAACAATATGTATTACTATAATGTTTCGAAAATTCAGGTGATGCTCAATTGGCGTATATTGAAGTTACTCCATTCAATCATATCATTATTTAATAATTTTTAAAAATCATAAGATTTATTGAGAATGTGCATTGCAAACCTAAACAATTTTAAGAGTCTTTTAAAAATAATGTTAAGATATCATATTTAACTTAAAAATTTAGCTAGATACAGATCTGAAAATAATTTTATTTGGAGTTCAAAAATAGTTATGTAAGATATTTAAACTTGTTGTTATAATTCTAAATTCTTTGGAGTAGAATCTCTAAAGAGATTCTAACAACTCTAAAAAGTGAGATTCCATTATAAAGAATTAAGAAAAAATGTTACAATTTTTTCCAATTATCGTCAATGTTAAAACGTTCTATATAATTATTTTAATGATTGAACAAAATTATTTTCAGTTATGTATCTGATTACATTTGTAGATAGTTCAGCAAAACCGTTCTGTCTGTATATTCATTTCAATTTGTATGTTAAATATTTAATTAATTAGTTATACTGGTAAGAACCAACATTTGTAATATGTGTAAAACATTTGTTGTTTCATCTGGCATCTAAAAACGCTTATAAATGAAAATTTATTATTACTTAATATTGTAAATAATTATTGAGGCATAAATCGATAGAAGCTATTCTCGGAAAGTCTGCCCATATAATACCTACTACGTTGGTGAAAAAATGTCTTCGCATACATCAGCTGCAATTCCGAAATCAATAATCCAGGTGGCAGACGATGCCTGGCGCGTGCCAGCGTGTCTGGCAATAAGAGAATCGAAAAATCTTATAAGGAGGGGTTCTCTCTTCTCCGTGCAATCCGTGCAAGACCGATGCATTGTTTGCACCCTAGCCTGCAAACAGCACGAGTTCGTCGAGCAGCAGATGCGGCAGACTTACTATCGACGACGTGTTAGTACTCTTCATTTCTTCTTTCGCTCAATAAAAGAAAACCACGTCATCGCATTATTAATTTAACACGAAAAACCTAATTGTGAAAGTTGAATATTTCTTTATGAAAAATCATGTTTTAGCAGAGTAACATTCGCTATGAAAAAATTGTTTATTTTATATCTACGAGGTGTTTCTGAACATAGAATTTTTAACATTAGATTTACATCGAAAAAAATTCATAAAAAATACTTTATTTTTATATTTTTATATAAAAGTTATATAAAGATAATTTATTTTTATATAATTTATATACATATAATATATAAAAATAAAAAAATATTTATTATTTTAAATAAAGTTTTTTTCGATATAAATCTAATCTAATATTAGAAATTCTAGAATTATAGATACCTCACAAATATAAAATAACCAATTTTCTCATATCAAGTAAATAATTTAAAAAAGAAATATTAAAAGAAAAAAATGTTTACACGAAAAATCGAACATAAAGAAAGAAAATTATTCAATCTAAATGATTTGAATCAGTAATCACTTCCAGGATATGTTTGGTTTGCCGTAATAAATTAAAAAATAAACTATAAAAAAATAATAAATATTTCTTTATTGACTTAGTAATTCGTCAGTTTCAAAATAATTCGTATTTATTGCGCGATATATTCTTTGACCATTTTATCTATGACCATATTATCGTAAGATATACTTTCCGATGTTCGATGTCCGTCTTTCGAGATCAATTTAGCTATCCGCGCGACGAGTAAGAGATTGCAGTGTGAAAAGACCGGAAAGTCCGACGGTGGAAAATATTTTTCCACGCGACCATCTGCGTTTTCTTCATTCTATTTACGTATGCAGGAAGCTAGCACGAAGCTGAGAGCTAGGTATAAATTTCTCACAGCAAAGTAACCAGTGATTCGCAATTTCAGTCTCGAGCCGGTTTAGATGCATAAACCCAACTCGTTCGAAATGACAAATTTTACTAGAGGTCGACACTCAATAGCTTAACACGAAAAATTTGCATGAAGCTATATCCGGAAGATCATCGAGTGAAACATGTCAATCGCTGTGGTGAAAAATCTTTGCGTTCCTACTTACCTATCGTCCTTAAATTGATGTCCTAACTAAAGGGAGAGACCCCAGAACCTTTATTTGAAATGCGGCGTAATCTTCGAATTATCAATGATGGTCCTCAAAATTATTATGAGTAGTTATTTCTTAAATTAAAAATTTACCAACAATATAAATTTTTATTGATTTATGTCAAAATAAAGTCCTAATGAAAATCAATTATCTGTAAGTACACTTAAATGAATATTGGTAATTTAAATTGCTGTGCGTGATTTGAAAGCAACTTATGTATGTCAATAATAATGCATTGATCGGAATCAATCAGAGGTTCTGCGGAAAAATCGACATGCCGAATACATAGGCGAAGGATCAACTAACACCATTTGGACCTGTTCCGGCATCCCAGAGGGGGGTTTACGGGAGGGAGGAGGAGGGACCCACCGTAGCAGAGAGGGCCCTTGACGGTAGCCGATATCGGGTACACAGAGCCGAGCGGTACCGAAGAGGTTGCCGAAGAAGCCCGAGGACGATGGTGGGAACGCATGGCACGGTGTGTTCTCACCAGCTCTCTCGGGGCGCCTAGCTGCGAGGAGCGTCGCCGCAAGGTTGCTGCCTTGTTGCTGCTACGATGTTGAGGCCCATACCGCTGCAGCCGGAGCTGACGCCGCGCCGTTGCAGCAACCTGCCGCTCCGCGACCTCGCTGGTTGCCATCACGCGCGATGACAACCGTGTTCCGCGACGAGCGCCGACCGAAACTGGACCCCACATGACCCGGCCGGCCTACCGACCCTCCTCCATTGTTTCGCTCGCGTAATAGCGCGTCCGGAACTCTCAAGTGCCCTCAAGACCGCGGCGCAAGAATGTAATGCGAGACGGTTCCTCCGTCGGATGGTTCGGATATATTTGGCAAAGATGCTTGGGCTTGATAAAGAAGCTGATCTTAATTGTCAAGACGTTCTATACAAGATGATATATATATATATTTATTGTCAATTTACGAAGCGAATAATAATGCGAAATTTTGCAGCGAAATTGTAGATATATTCGTGTTTAATATGATTAGTTTATATATTTATATCCGGTGAGAGAAAGTAACAATAAGTGCAAGATTAATCATTTAAAGAATTTTACAATAGTTGTAAAGCTTTTATTGCTGAATGCAGTCATTAAGAGAAGATAACAGAAAAAAAGTTAATTTGATATTTTTTGTCAACTCATCGAAATAATTATATACTGTCGAACTGTTTGAATTTTTAAAAATATTAGCCAAAAGAGGATACATGATTTATAAACGCGCGTTGCTCTTGTCACGCATAATACTGTTGGTCGGACGACCGTGTAAAGACAGTAAAGAGAACAGTATAAAAACAAACTTGTATACTGTAGGGATTATTGTGCGTTCAACTAAAACAACCAGAAGAAATCTTGCGATCCCATCAACGTGCGGCGTGAAGGAGGGTTCTTTCAGGTTGATCGAAGACTAAACAGATCATGTTTCCTAAAGATCAGCCGCTAAATGATTTCAACGGAGTCGTGAACATATTAGATTTAATATTGATTCATGCGAACTATCAAAACGCGCGATCGGACGGGCAAGAAAGATTAAATCATTATGACCGTGGCAAATCGCACGGTGAGTGCTCTATTAATTTTTTTTTTTTCTTTCCCTTGTAATATTTAAACTCATATTTTTAAATAATAAATTTTATTAGTAAGATCAGCGAGCGATTACGCATGGAGTCTGAAAGAAAAGAGAAGAAGAAGAAGAAGAAAAAGAGAAGTCTAGACCGCAAAGTAAAATATTCCCACAGGAGGACGACGAAACCTCCCACGATTCTCAAAGGGAAACAGTTACGCCGCGTCAACAAGGACACGAAATTTTCAGCCTTTCTATGCAAATACATACCTGCCTCCGCACGGCCTGACTTAACACTTCTCTTTTTCCCTTCCTAATAAAACGTCGAATCCTGCCGAGGGCCGCGAGTTCCTCGTGTGTCAGCCACGCGCACC
>NW_017299926.1:2243248-2262950 GCF_001594075.2 Trachymyrmex cornetzi | reverse complement strand
CCTCCCCCCCCCACCCCTCCTCCCTCTTCGCCCTTTGCGTGCTCGCCATTATGGGCACCCGGAATCCACCGACACGACGGAATATAAGGCAAAGGGTGAAGCCGAACGCGAATCGCAGAAACGTGGGAACCGTCGCCAGGTGATCCTTCGCCGTAAGCTCGTAAGCGTCGTGCGGGCACGAACTTTTGCGAGCCAAGGTAAAAGACTCTGCCACTCCGGAAAGGGGTACGCGAGAATGGGACGGTCCTCTCCGGGCCCTCAATACTTACGCAAAGGGGATGCAACCTGCACCGAATGCTGTGTGCAAGAGCAGTCATGTCGCGAGACTGAAGCTATATCGCGATTTTGAACAACGCAACCATTATAACTATTTAAGTTCACAAAAATAAAAAAAATAAAATCCATTAAAAAAAAATTTTTTTTAAATTATTAATAAAGTAAATTTGTTAATATCTACAGATACAGTTAATAATTGAGATAAACAATAAAAATAAAAATTTAAAAAGAGAAATAATATTTTATATATAATATGTATAATTTTCAAATATTTTAGAATTTAATAATACTTTTTTTTCTTATATATATATATCCTCGTGAAAATAATCAACATGAAGATTTTATTATTTGGAATAAATCGAATCAGAGAGAGAGTTACCTGAGCGAGCTTGCTATTGTAAAGCATTTTTCTTTACGTGTGTCCAGCACACGACTCGATTCCCAGCGGTGAAACCCACTGACCCAATTCGCTTGAATGAAATATTTTTGATTCACGATTGGCATTTTCAGAACTATTGTGCTAAAGACATGTTCGTGTTACCTTCTACAATTTACTGTATAAAGTTTCAGTTATAGTCCTTCTTTTCACTTTCCTATTGAAATCGATTTGTAGTTACTGATACTTACGTGTCAATTACTTATTTAATGCTATTGGAAAAGTATTTAAAAAATAATATAAAACCACACACACACATAAAATTAAAATTTTAAAAAGGTAGTATTCTCCTCTAGATTTTATCAATTATAATGTTATTTATTAACAATTTAAAATTGTTTCGAGTCTAAAATTGGAACGTAACACTGTAGTAAGAAAAAAATTTATTACAAGAATATTTGTCAAAATATTTCCCTTTTGGAGAAACAAATGGCGAATGCTATAAGTGACGCCGCCGGCGCGTTTTTTTATTTCCATTCAATCCCACGGAAACAAGTTATTTTCCTGCATTTACAATCGCGTTTCCCGGGAACGACAATCCAGATGTCGTCCTATCGACCGCACGCATGTATTTTTTTAGCCGGTGTGCATGCCTCGACATCGATATAATAGGGTTGGCTATACATATTATATATACTAATGCTCACACGGATTTTAGTTCTCGTGAAAGACTATGAAGCTCTCTTTCCGGGGGGTGTTAGTTTTTTTGATTAATATATATATTACGCGAAGAACATACTCGCGTGAGATTCGTACACAAAGCAGAAGGAGGGGTCTCTTTAAACTCAAAAAATCAACCTCCACTTACTGCGAGCGGAAATGAAGATTTCGAGACTTAGGGGTAACATTTCCTTCCTGTAAGATCTTATGACTGCGTGGGTGCGAGCTGCAGGTGCATCCCAAGATCGAACCCCAAAAGCAGCGGGACCAGAGGATGGGCGTTCCAAATTTAAGACGTGACGCGCCTTCTCGATCTTTCTCGAGAAGTTTGTGGTCAAGCCAAGTACTCTGAGGCTCTCAGCCTCTCGGGGTTAATGAGAAGGTCGCGACATCTGACCGAACGCCTTCCGTTATGACAGCTAGGCTGGAATATTTATGGGAAATTATGGATCATGGGAAAAAGAAAGGATCTCGTGCAAATGGATGTAACAAAGTGTTTAACGAAATTTGCTTATCCTATATTTATTAGTCTATGCTTTGCAATGTAAACATTTTTGCAGACTTATTGGTAAATTGTTATTTCACATATTTTTTAGTCCTTTTCTTAACGTATTCTTTATGGTAAACTGTTTTAAAACATTCTATACTAAAAATATAAATAAGATATTTTTATAAACTCGCGAATATATTTTATATTCTATATAAAAAAAGAATGCAAGTATTGTCTTGCAATTATAAAGCACGAATCGGTTGTAAGCAATTTCAAATAAAGGGTATCTACAAAAACAGAACAAAACAAGTTATGGACGATTTTTTTGTTAAGCCGTTTATACCTATTCAAAAATTCCAGTGAATTATTATACTGATGTAAAGGTAAAAGTCAGAAGGACTTAAAACTCTATTAGTTTCGTGCTTAACATGTTATCCGTCACGACACGTAGTGATATGTCAGTCTCAAGAATAAAAGGCAGTTATACAATATGCTACTTTTTTTGACGGTTACTACAAATAAAGTCATGAAATACGTCACTACAAAAGATATATTCCTTTTCCGAAATGGAAATGAAAATTTGACCTTGAATGAAGTAACAAGATTGACATTTATTATACAGGGCGTTTTCCTTTTTTCTTTCTTGTTCTACGAAAAGAACAGCTTTATTAAAGTATCTAGAAATTTAGCTAGATATAAATCTGAAAATAATTTTTTATTTGACTATATATCAAAATAATTATGTAGAATTATTAATGTTTAAGCTGGTCGTTAAAATGTCAAAATTTTTTGTAGCATTGTTTATCATGCTTGAGTTTCCTATATAATTATTTAAATAGGTCAACGAAATTATTTTCAAATCTGTATCTGGCTAAATTTTTGGATACTTTAGCAAAATCGTTTTTTTCGTGTAAGTACAAAATTATCTTTTCTACATCCATAATGTATAAGTTGAAGATATTTAAATTTTACTTTCACATCAAATTAAGTATAAAGATGATTTCAGTTTACGATAAGCAAAGTATTGTGATATTCTTTGCATACATTTTGAGTCACAGCTGTTTGTCAATCGATTGTTATCGAATTAACACAAATAATACTTGTATGAAACGCGAAAAGGTTTTTATACGTCATAAATACAGAATCGTTTCAAACATCTGGGCATCGATACTTAAAAGTGCATGAACGTGAAAAAAATTTCGACTACAGACCGGTTGCATTTATCGAGTCATCTCGTCACGAGGATCTAATTTTTAATCGTCTAATAACCCAACTTAGCTAAAGAGCTCTCATTGCATCTTGAATGTGAAACGCACAGCTGCTCCTGCAAACGAGGTAATTTATCGTAGCTAGATCTCCCGCGCGAATTCATGATACCTATATATATTCACTAACGAAGAGATGATTTTTTCACCAGTATTATTTGCCTATAGCGTGCGTGATTATTTTATTCGTTTCGGATTCTGTATATTATCTTCTATAAGATATACGAGACAACGATAAAAAAAAGTCTTCTACATTTGATAAAACTTTTGCGTATAAAATTAAAGTATAATTTTAAAAATAAAAAGCATATAGATTATAATTTTTTTTTTTTTTAGGTAATTTGAACAAGACGTAACTGTCAATGAATACAGCACAAAATAATTGATGAATCTCCGTTTTGTACATAATATGTATAATGAGTGCAAAAAGTATTCGTACACAAAGAAAATATTTTTTTAAAAAAACTGTATTTTTAAAAAGTAAATATTATCCAGCGAGAAATGAGTCATTGAATTGATGTTGAGTCAATATCGATACGATGATTTCAATACACCAATTTGACGTCGATTCGACGTTTAATTGACGCTCATTTCTTACTGAGTAATTAATAATTTATTCATAAAGAATAAAACAGGTTGTATGTTTTTTGAATTATATATACCAAAAAGATGTGTATTAATTACAAAAAATATATCATCTGAAAAATAAACGAAAATTAAAAATTGTACTGTTTGGATACTTAAAAAGTATTCGTACAGTCGAGAAATTTAGTTTCTAAAATCAAGAATATATACGAAGCTCATTTGTTAATATAAGAACAGAGTGTATTCATTGTATAAAATTGCTAACTAATGTTTATTTTCTACAAATAATACTTTTTTTATAAAAAATTTCCTTGTACGAATACTTTTTGCTCTCATTATATGTTCGTACTTTAAAACACATTTTGAAAGTTTGACGTAACATACCTTGACGAAATAAATCAATGATTTAGGAACAGAAGATCTTAAAATGCCGGAAGTAAAACGTAAGGCATTGACCAATAGGTTTTTTGATATACTAACTTATAGAGATTTATTGCTTTATTGTTCTGTTGTTCAATGAGAATATTAAAATTTAACAAAAAAGCGAACGTTATTCGCAGATTGTTTAGTTAAATTATACCTATATTATACATTTGTCTACATGAATTATAGTAAATTATGATTTCTATGAGACATCGCTTCTTCTTATATTTATTTACTGTATTATTTTACTCTTTTGATCAGTGTACCTCTATAAAAATTGTATATACCATATGTGGAACGGTTTTACTGAAGTATCTAAAAATTTAGCTATAGATACAAATTTGGAAATAATTTTATTGAACTATTAAAATAATTACAGTTTGTCGAAACTTGTAGCGTTGCTCATCATGTTTGAATTTCCTACACAATTAGCTTGATGATTCAACAAAATTATATTTTGATCTGTATGATGTATAACTAAATTTGTAGGTATATCAGCAAAACCATTCTTTCCCAATAACGAAATTTTAAGCATCGATCTCGTAATTCAAAAGTAACTTTGTTATTTTAATTCGCAATTTTATATACGTGAATTAAGTTTCTCCCTCTAAAATATGTGTTAAAAAAAAAAGAAAAAAATAAAGCCATATTGTACATTTTATACATTCACATTTCACAAATAGCGAGCACGTCAGAACATGTCACTGCGTTAACAGCGACAGCTTTGTACAGATAAATAACAGCACATTTTAAAACAATTCCCACGTGAGAGGCCCTGCATTCGCTCTCATATGCACCCGTGCAGTCCGTGCATCGGATCGCGTTGCGCGCGCCAGCCACACTTATGACGCGCGCATACGCATGCACATACACATGTCGACACGCAATGTTTGCCCTTCTCTGTCAGATGATCCTCTATTGCATGCCTTTGTGCTTTACCGCTGCTACAGTCGATGCGCGCTAACAATCAATTCTTTTTCATCGATGTCACGCTGTCCGCGTCGTGACAAAAATTGATCAAGCCGTAACATTTTATCATTAGAATTTTACATGCCATTATTACAATGTACGAAACAAAACGTCTATAGTGCATTTTTTTGTGAAATAATGAAGATAAAAAAATAAAATAATTATATAACGCCTATATTTATCATTTTTTTTGTTTATAGAAGATTATAAGACTCTTGTAAGAGTTTTCTTGTAGGAAGTACTTATAAAGGATATAATTATATCAATTGAAAATAAATTAAATATATCGCCTGCCTGGTTGCAAATTGCCCAAACCACTTCCGATATTATCTCCACAGGATGTAGCCCAAATTAAATAAGCGACTGCGTTGCACGAGGTTATATCCTGCAGACGGCGTGAATTCCCACACATCAACAGGTCTCAGGAGGGCCGAGGACCTCCCCACCTTTGGGGTACCCAATATCCCACTCCGGGACGCACTTTTCCCCACTCTTTACGGGTACATCGGCATGCGGTCTTCGAAATCGAAAACAGTTACCCTCAATATCCCAAGCGGGACGTCCATCAGTGAAGATGGACTTTCCTACACATCACTTTAACTTAATTTCGCAGTCACACGTTGACAAGACTGACTGCTTGATAAATGGTCAAAAATTGTTATATTTATTTATTTAAAATAAAGCATCGCGGTGCTTACTTTGGTGCAAATATTTTTCATATTTGCATGTTTGAAAGCACTTGGTTGTTGAAAAGAGTTTCAGTGTTCTTTCAGTGCAAACGTTCAACTTTGACTGATATTGTGAGTGTATGCAAGTAATCAATTGGGATAATTCTCAAGAATTAATTTAGTAATTAATTGCAATAAGTGCATTTACGCGCCCGCACAGAAGATATGGTGATCAAGATCTCTGCTTAATAGTGGATTACCATAACTACAAAATGTTAGGCAGCGAGGAAGAACTTGAGCCTCAAACGCATTCGGGAATGACGAAAGCAGAATTGAGGAGGGTAATGAATATATTTTGTAATCAGACGAGATTAATCCTCCGCTGGCAATGTTGAATTTTAAAGGCACAGTCAATTTTTTAATTGACAGTTTTGGTAGATAAATTTAAGTCTGATTTAAATCCGTAAAAGATAAAATACAACTTGTGTGACAGTAAACATTTGTTAATAAAAGTTTTATAAGTCTAGGAATATTTTAAGAATTTTTATGCAATCCGGAACAAAAAATATAATCTGCACTAAAGTTTAAAGACCTATTTTGTGGATGAAGGGTGAAAATTTCACATTGTCGAAGGCTGAATCGTTTCAATCATTTCAATTATTCCGAATCATTCCAATCATTCCAATCTTTCGTAATTGCATAGAAAGCTTTTATATCAAAAATTAATATATTTTGTTCGAAATGGGAAGAAGTAACAGACACGATGATTTAAACAAAATATTTACTATTATGAATAAATAATGAATATTAATCCTATTATTTCAGAGCAACAAACCGATTATGGAAAAACGACGACGTGCTCGAATTAATCAATATCTCGATGAGCTGAAGAATTTCATACTCGTTAGTGAAAAAGACGTAAGTTATATTTAATTTTTTTTATAATAAAATAGAGATTTTAAATGCTGGTCAGTTACTGATTAATAGCTAATTAATCGATACTATTTCTATATTAAAATTAATATTTTTTAAATCTTTTAATATTTTAAACATGTAATATTTTAAATTACTCTGTCAAAGTAAAGTTCATGACAAAAGATATCAGCGAAACACTGAAATGATAGCACGAAATTGCATGCCAGTCAGTACACGCATGATTTTTGTTTGCTCTTGTGAGATCCACATTGCTGGTGCCGTGTTAAAACATGTCGTAGAAAAACGTGACTTCTGTGCTGTTTATCTAGAGACATGATCCGCTTTATGAGAGATAACATAACAAAAATGTGCTACCTTTGATCGTGTTCTGAAGGACGCTAAAGAAATACAGCATTTTTGCACGCTATTTACAATATTATTATTTCAAGTATTATTACATATATATATATATATATATTTTTTCTCATTATTTCCTTTGAACTTGTCTAGCTCAATTTTAACACTTTATCCAAGGTGGAAAAAATTAGACAGTCCTTTATTATTAAAAATTGTCGTATTACAAACTATATAAAATGTTCAACATAATATTTTTTAAGGCAAAATGAAATCGTGTATTCCTGTCGATTTAATATCTATTTAAAAAAATGTAATTTTTGTTACGATAATACGAAACTCTGAGATGTATAAGACTGATTGATCATTATGTCGGTAGCGGAAGTTGTCATAACGGATGTATATTGAATGTATTTGATCAGGTTGTCCACTGTGGACCCCTTTTTCCGTCGGCATCCTCTGCGACAGGATCCGTTTTAGACTAGAAGATTGGACGAAAGGGAGTGGGGGTACGTTTTGTTTTAGTATTTTAGATGTCTCCGCGTGGGAAACACATGGAAACAGGATCCTTATACATCCGCATAATCTCTGTCCTGCAGATTTTACAATAGCATTTGAACTGGTCGCAAAGAAAAAAAGAGGACGGAGAAATCTCTTTAAAAAATCTCCAATTGCTATGCTTTGAAACTGACATGTTGATACCTGTAATTTCGAAACCACATTCGTCGTTTGTCAATACTGTAGAGTCAGTAATTATTTGAAATGTAACGTAATGCTTAATATTGATTATATAAATATATATACGTATATAAAGATATAAAAGAATTTTTTAAATTTTCAAACAAAGCATAAAACAAAAGAAGAAAACTATAAAATAAATGAACTTTCACTATGAAGTAAATGAATGAATTGATTATATTGATTGATTAAGATTTATCTCGCTTTTTTACGGATCAAAGATTCTCTGCCGCGTAACACAATCCGTTGAGGTTGATTTCTCAAACAGGGATGTATAACAAGACAAGACGCTCTCACCATTCTTTCTCTTCACTCTCGTCCAGATGACTTCCGCTACCTGCTCACTTCAGTGTGTCCGTCCCGTTTGTCCGAAACGCCCCACGCGTGTTCGTGGGAACCTCGAAATAATTATTACGAAGAAAAAGAATCTCATCTCAGGTTGCAGCCTCTTTTGTTGACCGTATCATCTTTAAGGATCCAGCTCCGGTCCGCGACGACGGTGCGGATCAGCGAAAAAAGGGGGAGATGCGCAACGCCTCTGCTTTCTTTTTTTGTCAGTCCTTTAACAGGTGCCATTTCTCCGCTCCTGAGTCTTGGGTGTCAAATTCACTCGCGGGAAAATCGATATCTGCGATATTTCTCTCATCCCACGCAATATATTATTCTTGTTATATTTTGGCAAATAATTTATTGGCACGGCTGGTTTTACGTACATGACTTTATTGCATTTCTTAAAAGTCAAAATACTGTCTACCAAGTCACAAAACATTTACATGATCCCATGTGTAAATGATCTTGTATCGACTCCCACGCTCATTCTTTAAGTGATCGCAAATTTACCATAAAAATGCGAACGTCGGGATGATCCGACAGGATAAGGTTCAAAGAATTGAGAGGATACAATGGACCCTTGAAAAAGAGGACCATACTACTATTGAGGTATTGGTGGTTAAAGGGCTGATGGGAATTTCTACGGCATAAGCTCGATTCGGGGAAGGTCACGTTCATCAGGATATCTGAAAAACCGCTTCGTGATATTTTCGAATCGTTTCCCACGATTGAACTGATCGCTCATAAGTGGCAAATTATTTAATAGTAACTTTATTTAGCAACTTTATTTTTTATATATTAACGATTGAATTTAAATTAATAATGAACACACAATAAGTAATAAAATAATACATTATTATATACATAATATATAATATAATTTATTACTTTATATATTCATATGTAATATATACGAATTATTATATATACGATATATTATAATGTATACATATGTATACAATTCGCATTCGCTTATCGATAGATTATTCCATAATGGCATGTTTGTGAGAGATAAACATCCCTAAGCAATTCACGCGTGACTTGAATAAAACGATCGTTAATGATCTATTGCATGCAGTTTATAATAAAAAAATCTAGGAGAATGTGTGTGAGAACAGAGCGTCCTTAGGCGCCCTTAGGCTAACTACAAAATAGGCTGCATTAGCTACTGTAGTTGCTAGTCTGTTATTACGGTAGCAGTTCACATCAAGTCAATTATATAGGCGTATCGCGTCATCATACTATACATTTCTTCAATAGAGGATCGATGTTGAAGAATTCTTCTTCTGACAAGAAGCCAATTTCTCAGACGTAGTTACTGATCTTTGAATAAGAAGAAATCTCCCATTTTATATCCCTTTTACTGTAATATCCCTTTTACCGTACCTTTATTGCCGACTAACTTCCGTAGATAACGTAGAGCTCTTTCAGTACCGATGCACGTTATGCTTTCTAACTTCTCGACCGAAAGGTCAGTTAGGTCATTTCAAGGTCATTTTTTTCCTATCCAATTATGTTTAATGAATAATATACATAATTAATTTTTGTATTATTAATTATTATTAGTCATTCGTATTGAGACTTTTATCATTTTTGCTTGTTACAGCCAACTAGGCACTCGAAGCTCGAGAAGGCCGATATCCTCGAAATGACGGTGAAGCATATACAAACGATGCAGCGGCAGCAATTGAGTACGGCCGTCGCCAACGATCCGGTGGTACTAACGAAATTCCGTTCCGGATTTTCCGAATGTGCTACCGAAGTATCGCGATACATCAACCGCCTCGAGAACGTCGACCCTGCCATCAAGCAACGATTGGTATCACACTTGAACAATTGCGTGAGCCATCTCCAGCAAATGGCGCCATTCTACAGCCAGTACGTGCCCTACATGCCGGAACGCCTCTACCCGGAGGTAAAGGTTGGTTTCCAGAGCGATTTCCAGAATGGGGATGAGAATAACAACGGTAGCGCGAGAATACAGATACCGAACGGAGTCCAATTGATTCCGAGTCGACTGCCAACGGGCGAATTGGCATTCTTGGTGCCGCAATCCGCCGGGATCTCCGCGAATTTTCCCTTTTTTCCACCAGCTACGGACGCATCTACGAGGATCGGTCAATCGTCGGCTTTTACCGCCGTTCATCGGCCGCACACCCCGCTACTAAGCCCTTCGACTTCCACGTCGAGTTACGGCGATGAGAGTCATCATTCGGAACATCCACGGGCGACGACGCCTAATCATCATCAGCCGCAACATCGATTCAAATTACTACCCGAACAGAGTCCTGCGTCCTCAAAGAGCTTCTCATCCTCGCCAGAAACTCAGAAACCGCAAATTAGCTCGACTAGTGACCGAAAATCACCCACATTCTTGGAATCTAAGGCCGTGGATGACAATGTTGCAAATAAAAAAGACGTCGCGGAAGGTTTGGACAATGCCACTCATACGAATGGTACCGTGACGCACGATTTGCGACAGCCGCTTTCCGTAATTACAGACAAGACTTACAATCGAGCCTCAAGTGGCTTGCTGCTCAAGAGAGACGGTCTCAAAAGACGTCATTCCGACGGGCTTTTGGCGATCTCAGATAAGAGACCAAGATATCAAGAACCCACTAGTTCGACCTCCTCGATGAATAATACCGATGTGCTTAAGAGCACAAATGAGCAATCTCCCGCAATTCCTACCCAAGATTTGCCCGGAAGTCAGAATTGTCAGACACCGCGAAATTGCAATTCAAATTCCGATAAGTTCCCAGCAAGCCCAGCAGGTTCTTTTGCTGCTAATGGAGATATGTGGAGACCCTGGTGATCGTTATTGCTAAAAATGAAAGATTAAAAATATTACGAAATTGAACAATTATTTTGGAATTATGTAGCACAAAAAATTAGATGTATTTTGATTTCTAATTATAAATTATCAAATTATAATTGATTAGCGAGAGTGTGCCATGAAAATATCATTTTACATAATTTGGAAATTTGTTTCGATTTGCATAAATCACAGAAATAATCAAGAAAACAGAATTTTTGTGTGATACATATTATATATTTCTTGTTGAACGATTTTAAAATATCCTAAGTGATTCTAGTAAATTAAAGAATATTTTAAAGATAAACAAGCTCACTGTAATGATGATAAAGCGATTTCATGCCAAAGCGTGAAATTGATTATATATTTTCTGAGCAAGATTTTTAATGTACTTGATGCATCGTTATGCTGCATCTTCGCCATTTCGTAAAGACTCATAAGCTTTAAATAGATTAAATAATATTTTGTTAAGTCTGTCACAACGCGTAATATGTGAATAGCCCTGTATATATTTCCATTTATTATTTAATTAATTAAACCCACGTCTCTTATAAATTATAATGTTACGTTAAATCAATATTATACGAGTGATGACTATTTTTAATGATCTGCGATGTCTAACGATGGTCAGTATTGTTAATTAACACGTTTACTGCTACAAAAATGTTAATGTACCCCGCAAAAAACAAATTAAATGTCACATAATTTGATTTTAAGGTAATTTTTTACAAATGTTTCTAATTAAGTCAGTTTTCGATCATAATATACACTGTTAGAAGTATAATCACAAATTTCCTTTGTAAATGAAGCTCATGGTTAAATTTAAGTTACCTAAATGTAATAACCGTGTAAATTTACGAAATTTAATGTACTTTTCATAACATTTGGTGAAAAAGTACATAAAATTCATAAATTTTCATGAAAAATACATTAAATTTCATATACATGTACACAAATGTACTTTTCAGTTATAAATACATCAAATTTAATGTAATGTTATGAAATTAAGTTCAAATTGTGTAACTTAAAAGTATATTAAATTTTATGAAATTTTTAACAGCGTATAGAATTTTCTGTATTTTGCTAGTTGCATTTTATTCGTATATTAATCCGATATATTAAAACATTAAAGCGGCGACTATCATTCGTGGCATTCAACGTGTTAAAATAATGTAAAGAGTTTGTGATAAAAAAATATAACATTGAAATACAATCTTTGAAAAAGACACGATGTTTATTTCTTATTATTCTCGCGTGTACAATACATTCGTCGACAAAATAAATAAACTTATAGAATGCAAACCAATCTCATTGTAAGTGTTACAATTCTATCTCGCAAAAAAGCTCCTACATATTCTACCAATATTCCACGATCTACCATATTCCACGATCTCGTAAAAGCACGGAAATTTTCCTCGTTGAAAGAGCCATCGGAGGCGCTTTACCCTTTTAAGGAGCGTTAAACGCGCTCCGATTCATAAACTGGAACTTATTCTTTCCTTTTTTGCCGATAAAGGAGCAAAAAGCTGTGGAGAATGAGAATTTCAACCACCTGTTACACCGCAAAACCACCCGCGTTCTCATCGACTGAATGCTTAAACTGATTTATCGACAGAAATCGCAAACTTTGTAAATTCCCTTAAGTCTTATTCTTAGAGCGCACGTACTTAAATTTTTTTTAATTTAAAATTATTGCTTACTGATACAGAAGTGATCAAACAATACAGTCGATTACGCAACCGGAATGTATAACAAAAATATATCCAAAATTTACGAGGAATTCGAACGATTTAACAAATCATTGCAAATTTAACATTTGTTTTATCTGGCTGATTTAAATAGTCATAAATATGTAGTTGTCGCTGTGACATAGTATTATTTACAACCAGTTTTAATGTATTGAAATCCTGTATAAGTTCGAGCATTGACAGTGAGATGGCGACACACATATTTGAGATTAAAATTTTTTATTCTCAAACGCAATCATCAAAGAATGCCTGTAAATTATGACATTTCGAATTTTCATTACATTTTCATCGCAAATAAATCTAATTTGCTAAAAATCGTAACGTAAAATTAACAGAACGTTTCTAACTTTGTTGATTAGTTTTATATTGAAACGAACAAAATTACAAGTAAAAACTAAAAAAAGAAGGTACTAGTTTATTTGCTCGTAAAGTATTTGGTATTACTGTGTACATTTAAATTCGATATTATTTAAATATCATTAAAATTGATATAGTTAACCACGGCAATAAAATGTTTCGTTTCATTTCAAATACTTCAATAGGGTACAAATAACGTTACTTTCATTAAAGATTATTGTATACATCTTCTTAACGTAAGAAAAATGAAATTAAAAGGAACAGGTGAATTTTATAGTTTCTTTCTTCGATCCTTGTGTGACGGGGTACCGTCCTACGTTGTGCGAGGCATCGAAGTCGCCGATTCGTCCGCTTAAATTCGGGTTTAATATCACACACTCTGCTCGTCCCTTTTCGATATTCACGTGCACAATGGGCCTCGATGTCGGTGTATATATAGATTCTGGCTGGTGAGTAACTCCCGTACACTATATCACGAGTATAAATAATTACTCCGGCGCACAGCAATTACTATAAGTTATGGCGCGGCCGCTACAATTTGCAATGTCAAGACATAAACACTGCTACCGCTTACATTTGAATACATTAAGACGATGGGAGTCTCTGATTGGACCGACGGGGAGTGGTGCGGTCCCGTATCGGTAAGTGAGCTACGATCTGGTTGACGATTTTTATTGAGGAAACGATCATCTCGCGGGTCTCTCTCGGCAATCACAGCCGTTGCTATTGCCGTATGGTTGCAGTCGCGAGTTGCCGCTTGATGGATCTCCATTCCCATTCCGTTCGCGAGCACACGTTAAAGTGGATCTGCGATTTTCAATTGATGTGTTGAAGTATTTACGACAGTCGAGATAATCTATTCTCGTGCAATTGTCTTATGATAATCCATGGATCTTACGTTCGTGATAGATTGCACGATTACAGCGCTCAATATGTACCTTGTTTTCTTCCTCAATTTGGATGTTTATCGCGAGAATGGAAGAATGATCGCAACGATTGACAATAAAAGGGTCTTATGCTTGTTCAACGGCAGACCCCTTAAACATCGAGTTGACAGTCCAATTAACCTTTAGAGGGCGAAGATATATTTTTTAAATCTTACAATTTTTTCTTTAGTAAGATTTACTCTATAATTAATTCTTTCATTTCTTGTCTCAAAATATAACACTGTTTCAGAGCCACTCAATCTATATCGTTCTGTAAAGGTTAAAGTAGAATAGCGAAGAAGAAGATGCTAATTTTTGTCTGGAAAAAAATAGATGGTCTCTTCATACCAATCCGTGTAATAAATTTAACATTCCAAGTTGTTTGATACAAGCATATTGCGAAATTAGACATATCATAATTTACGATCGCTACGGCGGATGATGTAAATGCATAGCGTGCAACGCTAAAGATCTATAAATCACAGGGAGCAACCGCGAATCCGCGATGGGGCGATGAGAGGAAAACCTATAGCCGCGCGATCGCAGCTCTATTCTCTATTACCAGAATCAAGTTCGAAACAGCCTCCCAGAGAGAGACCAAACCATGATCTTGCCGGGCGACTCATCGATCGGTCGAAAAAACGATCGTCGAAAGCCAACCGAGTGCACAGGCTGTTTCCGTTGCGGTATACGACCAGACGCGAGTGCCTCCGGACGGCGGATATAGCAATCGGCGAGTGTTTTTCGCGAGTAGTTATATTTCGATGGGTATCCGATCGCAAAAGAGAGAGGTTTGGGGGATGATGGGATGGAGGCGGATGAAGAGGAGGAGGAGGCGGAGGTTCCGTCCGCGCGTATGTGCGGCCGCCAGGCCATTTGCCTCTGCGGTCTCTTGATTCCTAGCGACTAAATTTTCATCTGTACTCATTCAAGTTTTAATGTGTTTTTGCGGCATCAGTCATTCAAACTTAATCAACAACCGGTTACACGTCGGTGCGCGAGCGCGACCACACAGATTCGCGCGGCGTCGTCGGTACAGGGCGGTCGAGGCGGCGGGGCGGCCGCGTGGTGCGGCTCGCGAGTGTGTAGGTGTGCGGGCGCGACGGAATATTGGTCGGGCGCACTGTGACGAGAGCGTATTAATTATAACTCTGGTCAGAGGAACGTCAAGAGATGCTTTCGCAGATACCTACGATAAATTGTCGGTTTACCAGCAAATCTCATTTCCAAACCCCGCCATTTTTCCGCTCGTTTATCCACGCCCATTGGGAGAGCACCGCGCGCTACGGCGCGCTCGGCTCGGCCAACGTCGCGGTATTCCCTTCCTTTCACGTGTACACACGTGTGTATATCCGGCCGCGGTGCACGACTGTCGCGTGCACAAGAGTGCGATGACAGCGGAAGGGAGAGCGTTTTTACCCAATAAAGTTGGTGAGCGTAATAGGAATGTCGGCATTAACGAGTTCATTCGGCGCTTATCGGGCATTGCCGGTCTGCGACGTGTCATGATAAGGTTTTATTCATTTTCAAATCCATAGAATATCTTGCGTATGTTTTTCGTGCGATTATTAATCGCGTCAGAGCCCACCAGAAATTGTCCCACCGTGACGTCAAAATAAATTATACCATTTTCAATTATATTAGATTTACTAAGAAATCGTCGAAATTCTCGTACCAAAGTCTTACGAAAATACTTTGTCTTGGAAAAAAAAAAAATCTTCTCATGTATACATATAAATGTAATTTAATTACTTAAAATTTAAATGTGTTATTGCAATACATTGCAGTTTACGTGTTCAATGTATTACAATACGGTTACCACTCTGAGAAGGAAAAAAAAAAGACGGAACTAAACCGCGCAATTAATTGGCCAATTTCCAAACATTCTTTGTAAACCTCAGTAACGAAGTTTTGTACGATACACAGTACCGAATTAGCTAAGCGTAGCGGAGAAGTGTCGGTGCAAGTAGTCCGAGGGACATTTATTTGGCTGTCTCCGAAGCGGTCGGGAGTTCCGAAGAGAGTGTGGTACTGAGGGGGAGCGAGTAAGAGATACTGTGTTAGCCCTAGTAGGAAGTAGTACATCCGATAGAGAAAGAAACACAGCAGCACGGTAGCAACCTCGAGTAAGGTAGGATATAGACAGAAAAAGAGAGAAGGAGAGAGAGAGAGAGAGAGGTCGGGAATTGCCTAGCAAAAGAGAAAGAGGGAGAAAAAAACCGTAGGGGACACACAGGAAGAAAGGGAGGAAGGAAGGAAGATAAAGAGACTCGTTTACCACAAAACTCGAAAGAGGAACGAGGATGAGAGAAAGGTGTTGAAGCGTGACCAAGAGAAAGGAAGAGGAAGGGAAAGGAAAACAGAACGGGAATGTAAAGCGTGTGCGTGTACGTGTGTGTACACGCGCGTACACATTCGCGGTGCCGGCGTGCTCGTGGCGATGGTGTGAACGAGAGAGGGGACTCGGCAGGAGTGGAAGAAGGACAGGTGCGAGGGGTCCGGAGAGCAGGAGAAGCGAGCATGTTTTATTAAGTGCGTCGCGCATGGAAAAAGCACGAGGCAATTTTCAGGTGCTAAAGCGGCCGCTGATAACGCGAGACCGCGTTTCAAACAGTCTGTTACACTTTTCAAGTCGTTATACCTGGTACTGTTTGAGCGCGCACTTAGCTCCGAGTTGATTGCGAATCTCGAGAAGTCGAAGATGGAAAATCGGCGCTCCCGCGTGCCGCATCCCGGTACTTGTTGCACATGCGAATTTCCATTGTATATATATATATATATATATATATATATACATATATATATATATATATATCGCGATACATTTTACAATAATACACTTGCTGGACATAACATTATAACCGATAAACGAGAACTGATATTGCAAATATGATTTGCACGGCTCTCACACACGTGTACACATTTTGAAATGTAATGTATCTGTGATAAAGTTTATCTAAAACGATACATTGTTAACCGTTGTTACATAAATTGTCATGTTACAATTTGACAGTTTTGTTGTAAATTACAATGCTTGTTCGAACGTGCGCGCAGGCAACGTAAACACGAACGGAAGAAATTGTATCAAGTAGCTAGAGCGGATGACGGAAAGTGTTTTCTTCTACGAAATCGATGCAAACGTTTGTTCCGATTCTTAACGCGAGTGGTGATGCGACTACCCCCCCGAGAACGATGGTATAGTCGGTGTAGAGAAAAAGGATTATATACATCGTTAACGCGCGCTGATACGACGGAAGGCAAGCCATCTATTATTTCAGCCGTCAATGAGATGTGTCAGCGCTGACGGATGTACGTCACCCGCGGTGTTCGTCTGGCAGACGCGGCCGACTATCCCGCGAGGGAAAAAAATCCCGGAAAAGTGGAGGAGAGGCGTCGACAAAGTGAGAATTAATATTCAATCGCATTAACGAATCGTCGCTGGCGACGCCATCGTTATACCAGTGGCATACACATACCGGGGAACAAGGGGGACGCCGTCTGACGCGGCGGATGGGAACAGCGTCGTGCGGGGAACAGACAGAGAGCGAAAGAGAAACCGAGGGAGAGGGGGGGGGGAGGAAGCGCCACTGGAACAAACCACCCCCCGCGTCGTTTCATCTCGCTCCGAGTGCGACGCCAAATGAAAATACCGAAGGACAATGGAAATACTAATGATTGATTGGATACGAAAAAGAATTATAATTGAAAAAAACGCGGAGCGCCAGCCAAAAAAAAGCAGTGGTGGCGTGAGGGCGGGGGAGGGGGTGCGCGCGGGTACGAGGGAGAGAGAGAGAGAGAGAGAGGGTGGGGGAGAGAGAGAGAAAAGAGAGGCAAGGTGGTAGGAGAGAAAGAGAAGGCGGGCGAACTATTGGGAATAATATATCAATACCCATCGAACCCACGCATACGAATGCGACGGTTCGGCGAGGGTGCTTGCTCGGGGGTAAGGGGCGCCGGGGTTCGCTCGATCGGTAGGGGCGGGCACGAAGGGGTACGAGGGCGTTCGGAAAGAGTAAAAAATATTACACCCTCACATACTGGCGCCACGTCGCGGATAAAACGGGCACTGACCAATACCAATAACGGGCGGCACAAAAGAATGGCCGGTCGGTGTGCGAAAAACAGACCCACACAGCGCCCCGGCTCCTCGCTGCTTCGGTGGCATTATAGCTTTTCACGTACCCGGTGGCTCCTCGATACAACAGCGACCGACTCGTCGGACCGGTTCGTTTGAAGGAAATTTCGACGCGGTCATGCGGCGCCACGACCGGCGAGGAAGCCCCGTGGAAAAATTAACCCTTGTAGTTGACCGGGGCTTTTTTTGGCACGTTAAGTACAGCCCTACGGACGACAACTCGCTCTTTTCTTTCGATTTTTCGTTTCGGATTCACTATTTTTGCTTTTATGCGCAAACCGCAGAGGAAATGATATATATGTTGTCGAAATTATTTTGATTAAAGTTAAAGAAAACGAAAAACTAATCGTCCTATTTTCGTATTTTTATCCGATGTTTTTAATACTGATTCCTTCAATATTACTTGACTATAAATGTAATTATCGTGTTCGGAAAATTTGCATTCACACATCTAATTTAAAAACCGTTATTTACCATAAAATGAATATAATATGTAGGATCATCAAAAATAAAATAATGTGCCACTTAATAAATTGATTTAGAATCGAAAACATAATTTAATCAACTACCTATCGTTTATTGATGGAACTTTAAATAAAGTGTTCTAAAATTAATTAAAATTGACCGATATGATATACTTGAAATATATTTTTGTTCTCCGGAATATATAAAACTCTAACATAGTTGTTCTCTATGGATAATAATAGAAAAATTATATCTGTTTAATTTTAATAAAGTATAATTTGTGATTTTATTATTTATATTCTTCTTGTGTTTCTCGTATAATTTGTGCGATATATGCAAATAATTTATGATGATAACATAGTTATAAATAATTCTGCGAAATGGTAATATAACGTGGAAAGGATTGAGGTACTCGCTGTTCGAAATGCTACAAGTTCCTTGGCACTTTACAACGTCGAAGCGTTCTCCATCTCGCCAACGATCCGGACGGGTGACACCGGTCACCAGTCCACGCAGCTGTCTTGTTCGCTGACTTGTTCCGGGCAACCCTGTAGATGCCACGTAGCACGGGCACACGGTATGGGTGGGTACGAAGCGCGCGTTTAGCATTTGAAAAAAGTGCTGGCCGGGCGACCGCCTCTCGCCCGAATCTCCCATACACCCGCACAAACAAAAGGCTACATTTAGCATTAAAAAAGCACGCAGACCGGCGCTGCCGCGAGGAGGGTGAGGAGGAAGAATCAAGAGGGGAAGAGAGAGGGGTCGGTGGGTGAGATACGTGCAGACCGATGCCGGTTACTCTCATCTCCGCGGCCGCACGGCCGGACATGCGGTCCTCTTCCACGATGCGCACGCCCGCGCGCGACCGCACGCACGCACGCACGCACGCACGCACGTACACGCACACGTTTTGGTCCAAGAGTAGTGTGAGCGAGAGAGAGAGAGAGAGAGAAAGAAAGAAACAAATGGATAGTGTGGATAGCGGTGAGGGATAGCGATGAGAGAAAAAGAGAGAGAACTCAAACGCGAGAGAGTCGGATGGAGGTGGCCGTGCGCGGAGCGTATACCAGGCCACGAGGCCGGTGGTGCGAGGGCTTTGGATCGGGACAGAAGTGGTTGATGCATTGGGACAAACACATTTGGCATT
>NW_017299926.1:2238256-2242905 GCF_001594075.2 Trachymyrmex cornetzi | reverse complement strand
TCGCTCTCTCTCTCTCTCTCTCTCTCTCTCTTTCCTCTCTCTCTCTCTCTCTCTCTCGCTCTCTCGCTCTCTCTCTATCGCTCTTTTTTCCCCGTGATCCATCGCTATTTCGCTTCCTATTCTCTTTCTATCGGTACTCTCTTTCTGTCACCTTCCGCACGTTGCGATCCGGGCGCGCGCGAAGCGTTGTACGCGGAGTAACACACGTCCGTGGTAGCTGCGCGCGTGTGCTTGTACCTATCAATCGTGTTCGGGGGCTGCATTTTTTCTCGTCCACCACGAGCGGGCCTCCGCGCCGGAACGTGAGGCGGAATGAAAATAGAAGTGCAGTAACGTCGATGAAAAAAAAAAAAAAAGGAAAAATGATCGATGCCCCGGGCCGTGTGACGGCATTTCGACGACGGCCGCGACGGCGCGAGGACGCACCGCGCGATGCCGATTTGCGGATTGTCGACGTCGCACCGATTTCTTTACGCGGAGACTGTTGGAACGCATGTTTTTCCCGTTTCGCAAAACGGTTGTCCAACTTTTTTAATTTCCCCCGCCTTATGCAGGCGTTTCAAGAGTCTGTCGAAAAATAATTTATTTCTAATAAAAATTTTGTTATTGTTGAGTAAAATAAAAAAAGAACAATCAAAAAAGGAGTCGTACAAGATATAGTCACAAAAAATGTACAATTACCTTTATTACTAAGTTAAAAGAATTCAGTTCGACTTGGTCTTTATCAGTTATTTTAAACTAAAGAAGCTATAATTTCTAACAAATTTCTAAACTTAACGCATATAAAGAAAGAAAATACAAATAAAACGAAATCAATAAATGAATAGTAATAAAAGGCCATGTCAAAATGTCAAACGTTTAAATATGCAATAAGAAAAATAAAGTGAATACAATATATTAGATATATTAGACAATTGGAAAAGATTTTATCTAAATTATTCATTGTCTTGAATTAGACATTTGATCGCCGATGCTATGTTATCCCACGTAATGACGAACAAGAAATACAATGATACATATAGTGCGTAGCGACAATTATATCTGCCGGAATGAGTTTACATAATGCGATACCGAAGCTTCGTACATAGCGGATGGAAATGCTCGAGTTTAACTCACTTTATTTGTGGTATATTATAACAGGCACATAAATCACATGTAATTTATCCGTTACATATTACGTCATTTTATATCGAATTTGCGCGTTGATAATGTACCCGGCACACGATCGAACGATGTACCTATATTTTTGCCGATCATATAACCAACAGTTTCACCTTTCAAACTTCATCCTCCGCATTCCACCCCTCGATCTCTCGCTCGCACCTCGTCTTGATTATATTACGCGTAATTAGTATAACTCTAGAAGCATCAGGCGATAAAGTATTATCGAACGAAACGGAGAACGACATATCGAGAGAACTGGGCAGAAGAAGAAGCGAGAAGATGAAGAGGAGAAGAGGAGGAAGAGGAGGAGGAGGAAAAGGAGGAGGAGGAGGAAAGGCAAGAGCAACGAGGAGCAAGCAGGGAGCCTGTCCAGCTCTTCTCTACCTCCTTCGGATAATTAAAAATAATCCCCGCGGCCCTTTACTCCTTTTTCGCGGCTCATTAAATCGACCATAAATTATGCATCGAAAATTACGGGCAGGGCCACCGAATATCGGTACCAAGCACGGGCCCCCGACCGGCATAATAAGCAATTTGTAATCAAGAGGCGTCGTACGGGTGTTATAGTTAGTAAGAAATCCAATGGAAGTCCCATCCCGTCCCGTCCCGTCCCGTCCCGTCCCGTCCCGTCCCGTCCCGTCCGCGGAGTGCCGGTCGAGGTGGCGCGGAGCGGGGGCGAAGGCAGACGCGTAAAAAGAATTGCAAATTGCGAATTAGCATTATGTCCCGTCTACTCAAATCGTTATTATCCCCGACGAGTTCTGTGCCGCTTCGTCCGTGCTTGCCCCCGGGGATGCGCTTTGTCGTGATACTCGGCGCAAATCGGATTCACGTCGTTTCGAGTACCGAGGTATCCGGTTAATACGGGCCAGGAACGGACGAAAATTAAATATCGCGCGTATCTGCGGTGCGTTCGCCCATGCCGCGCGCGCGCTACGCCGCGAAAAATAGCCGGTAAACCAGGAAGAAACCGCAGCGGTTCGCCGCGGTGCCTCGCATCGACCGCACAAAGAATCCCTGATCGACTATTTCTGATCTATTAAGCAATTTTTCACGCGCGATAAAAATTATTTTTGCGTGAGGAAACGTATTGGAAATATTTCATCGTTTTTCCCTTCGCTTCTTATTTGAAGGATTTATTTAAGTTGGAGTACGGTTTCTTTTGTGATGACGATAAAATGTCGGGTTCTTTTATAATAACTTGCGTAATGTATGATGATTTATGTGGAAAAAGCTGATGCAAATATGATATATATATACATATATATGTAGAAAAAAATACGTAAACATAATTGTAATGTAATTGAGCTTACAGTTCGCCCGTATTGTGCTTTTGTGTAAATCAGTAAGCGTATATCGGCAGATGAAGCGACGTTGTATTATATGTGCGTGTATCTCGCAGAATGTGCACATCGTGTATGAATGAATAAAATATAACGTAAATTTTTCTTTCACGTTAATTATTTTTTACATCATAGATATAGTTAGCCTGTTATATAATGGCAAGTCTACTGAATATAATATTAATAAACTGAGAATATATAAAATAATTAGAAATATTATACTAAATTAAAAAAAATCATACATTGTTATAAGTTTACCAGTTTGATAAATATCGTACCACTCATTATGTTGGAATATTGCATATATAATAATTTTGAAAAACAGGGTTTTGTAAAACATCTTTGTAAAGTGAAAAGTGTCCTATAAATGTGATAAATTGTTATATATTAGATTAAAGTAGCACATTTATTTTATGAAGAAAGAAAGAGAGAACTGTTCTGAATTTAAATTCTTTGAAAAATGAATTATTTATATAAAATGTATCTTTTCAATGTGAGAGATACGATGTGTTTTAATACTAATACTCGCGACGTGGCACCGGGAGCTTAAATTCGTAAAAAGACGAAGAAAAAGGGAAGAAATCTAGAATCACGATGAAAAATCACATTGCCAGCCACATATTTTCGCGTTATGCGTATCAGATTAGTTAAACAAGATACAAATGCCGTACACGCGCGGCGGTTAATCGTACAGCGTTATATCGGAGGCATTATTCAATCTATCGGATCGATCATATGTATCCGCGCCTGATAAACGCGTAAACGTTATGAAAGCACTTTGTGTATTGATGTTTACTTTGAAAAACAGGATTAAAACTGTATCGTGGAAATTCGGTTGATGGAGGAACCGGCGGCGGCCGTGTCTCGTTGGACCGAATTTAAATAGTGGCCAAACCATATTATTGTATTAATAAATGGAATTAGCGAAACAGTAAAGTGCTTTTAACGGGCGGTGTCTATCCTGACTTCTCTAATATGACAAATACACTACAGTACTCCGCCGGTTTCGGCGTTCTTGCATTCATTAAATGACGGTCGCAATGCGCCTCGCGGTTATTAATGGCAACGCGTCAGAATCAATTTTCATTTGTTGAATACTTATGTACGGCGCAATCCAATTTGCACTGTTCCCCGCCGAAACCGTCCCGCGCCGCGCATTTTACCGTAATTGAAAGCCCTCGAATGCTTCTGACGCTTAAAAAAAATACATGCGTAAAGAAAAAAGGCCGAATATATATCGAGCAAGCACGTTTTTGCCAAACGAAATGATCAGTTGTTGAAGATAACTCTGAATAAATGCAATATATGTATGTAGTAATCTCTCGCGCGAAACATTGTTCGTTTGAGAGACAAATTTTTTCCAGTCATATATATATATATATATAAAGTAAATCTGTGACACAGATTTTGTCATTAATAACATTGCAACGCATTTGATATTTATAACAATTTATAACGATATGCTGATAAAAAGTAATAAGTCGACTTTTACAAGAAAAGATTCCGAGGATCAATTACGTCGTCGTCTTTCGACGGAGATGATCAACTCTCGATAGTGTAGTTAAGAAAAGTTTCAAAAGTCGCTCCTTTAGATGAAAACGAGGGCGAATCTCGGGGCTCGATATTTCGTTGCCAAAGTTGCACAGTTGACGAAATAAAGCGGCGACGGTGAAGAATAATACTCTTCCTTCGTAACCTCGGCAAGTCAGCGAAGCGGCCGAGGAGATCTCGAAGAAACCTAATTAACTCTGCTCTTTGGAATGAAATTATTTTTGCGCGGTCGCCGTGAAAAAAAAAAAAGAAAGAAGGAGGATGAGAAGGGAGCGAGAACGAGATGGGAGTAAAGACGACGTCGACGACGGCGACGACATCGACAACGATGGACGAAGAAGGAGAAACCAGAAGTAGGTGGAAGGGCGAATGCGCCTGCTCGAAACTACCAAACTACTTTTCAAGCTGCCCCCGCGGCCCTGGCAAGATTATAATTAAAACGTCGCGCGGCGCTGGATAATAAATTAATGCATAATTAACATAGCTAATTATAATACCGGCTGAAATTTTTCTCGTAACTCGTAACACACTGGTCTCTCGCATGCGGAGGCAGTGCAGCCCGGTAATTTATGATCGGACATGAAAAATTAC
>NW_017299926.1:2235858-2238022 GCF_001594075.2 Trachymyrmex cornetzi | reverse complement strand
GGCCTTCCACTAACGAACGCTGCGAACCACTGCGCCTTCACCTTCTCCCGCGCCACCCTCTTATACAGCTGGACTTAATAACTTATTATAATGCAATGCGTCGTGCGTGGAGATCTTGCGAAACGTGGTGGCATGGCGCGGTCGGGGAGGGAAAACCAGCTCCGTAAGTGAAACATGAGGAACGATGAGGCGCGTAATGGAAGAAGAGATTCCGAGTATTCAAACGTAATGCAAAGATATATTTTAAGGGTATGCGTATGGTCAACATTATAATTAATCTCCGACAGAACTACACATATTCCGTAGATTGTATATATACTATTCAATAATTCGTTGTCACAGTTAATACAATCGGATAATAATAAATTGACGGTATAGATTATAATTAACTTTGGGTATAGCGATGGTTAATGAAGAAACGTGCGTTTGACCACATTGTAATGAGGAATTCGATGAACATTCGATGGAGGTCGGATGGTAAAACTTTCGTACGGGTGCTTATGCGCGCCCACAGCGGTGCAACATGAAGCGTCTGTTAATTGACTTATAAAAAGCTTAAATAATTAAATTAGCATTAAAAGCCGCCGCGAGGCGGCCCTCTGGCCGTCGTATAATTCAACATTGTGCTTTTTTCGTACCGCTGGCAGTAACGTGAAAGCTGCCGCTGGTCTTTTTCAAAGCGAACCCACCGCACGCGCGTTAATTCATTAGTCGTTGCTATATATCGTTTCACGAAAACTTCCTGGTTTTTAGATTCCCTCTGTCACAGGGTTTCAAGCGATATAACCATGCAGGCAGTTCCCGTAATAATTTATTACATAAATGAGCCACTTTCCTTCATATACCCCTCTATACGTTACGTGGATATCGTTTATCCTTCACGTTCGTGTAAAACGATAGGATATACACTTTCATTTCATTCACACTTCCGTTGCTCTTCACGCTCATGAGAATTATAAAAATGCTTCTTCTCCACTATTACGTGTCAGATCTGTCGCGCATCAATTCTCCTTTTCGAATCCGAGTACGCAATCCCTATACAAAAAAAAAAAAAAAAAAAAAAAAAAAAAAGAGAGAGTCGCATATAAATCTACACATCGTCGATCGAACGATTCCCCCGAGCATCGCTTCTCCCGGAATCTGCAAAATCATCGGCCATTACCCTGACCCGAAATCGCGCAGTGCCGGGCGATCGCTTATCCTCGACACAGTTCGAATGCAGTAGCGTCGTAGTAATTTGTCCGCGTTATTCGAACCGGTCGTGGGGCGCAACGGCCGCGGCGGTCCAGTCCGTCCCCTGTTCGCCCTGTTCCCTGCCTGTTGGTTCCCCGTCGGGGCGCGAGAACGGCGCCGAAAATGCAGACAAATGAGTTAAAAAACGCAGTTGTAACGCCTCACCACACCGTGGTGAACGTCGGCGAGGGCAGCGTTGCCGACGATTTGACATTGTCGAAAGTTAATCAATGCCCTCGATACATATATACAGGCGCATATATATATATATATATATATGTATACGTGGCGCTCGCACAATCGTGAGAGAGAAACGGTTGGGCCCCACTCTGGCCCGTAGCTAGAGCGTCGTTTCGTCAATTTTTTAAAATTAAATCACTATCTGTCCTTGTTAAACGTGCTTCCCGGGCACAACCGGTCTCCACCCCCGACTCGCTGTCATGCCCTGCGTTACCTCCCGTCTCCCTCTCTCATCCCCTTCGCGGCTTCGCTCGTACGTCGATCCACGTGCTGCGCCTAATGACAGACAGTTGCCGGCCGAAAAAAGTGTGTAAATCCGTGGTGGAACGGCCGCGAGCGAGCATGCGAGCGAGCGAGCGAGCGAGCGAGCAAGTGAAAAGGGCTTAAAAAAGGGGAGAGAGATAGAGGAAGAAGCGTTGGAAGCGCGGACGAGAGTCGCGTAAGAGCGGCGAGTTGGGAGAGGGTGAATTTCGAGAATGGGAGAGCGAGAGAGAGAGGGAGGGAGAGAGAGAGAGACCATTCCATCGTGCCCGTATATAGATGGCGGTGCATGCGGCTCGGCCGAGCGGCCATTCCGGTAAAACGCACCGGAATAAAAATAATGGCTGGAAATGGACACGGGGTAGGTACCCCGGCACCTCGTCATTTTTTTCTATTAGCCGAAACTTACAAACACCCGGGGCTTCCGGCC
>NW_017299926.1:2220579-2235848 GCF_001594075.2 Trachymyrmex cornetzi | reverse complement strand
CCCCCCCCCTGCTGAAAACGGTGGCCATATTTTTTTTCGAGCAACGAGAAGGAGCCCAGGCACCGCTCGCGCCTGCGATTAAAATGTCATCCGCGTTCTGCAAATGACGCTTTTTTCCGCGGCGCTTTTGGCGTGCCGAGAGCGCGCTACGGAAAGGGAGGGTGAGATGGGGGTAAACACGGAGCAGAGGGATAATTCAACCACTTCGTTCTAGTTATTAATGCCTCCGCTGTGACGGGGAAGTATTTAAACCGCGCGGGTCTTTAAATATTTTAACTCCGGCTATTTTTTTCTGCCGGCGAAAGGATCGCCGCGTGCTAGCGTTCCCGACGATTGCGCGTCATATATTTGCCCGTCCTACTTGTCTTCCGCGTTTGCCCGCCGCTGTTTTTATCGCCCGTAAAATAACAGAGTTTTATTTAAAATAACGTTTACCAAATATAACGCGACGAAGAATATGTTAGAATAAATGGATAATAAAACGAACAAAGAATACAAAAATTCCTGTCTACATAACGCAATTTTATTTTTTCTACGACGTATGTATCTTAAATATCAAGAATTACTAAATGGTTTGTCTTAAAGTTGTAAAATCGGTCCAATAAATTTCTTTGTGTCTCATTCGAAATCAATTTCGATGGATAGAGATAGCGTCGAATGAGAACGGTTTCAATGATAAACGCCAGCGACTCGTCTGGTACGTTTATTCGCGTATGCGTATTCCAAATTGAACCCTAAGATGTATACATAATGTACGCGTTTCATTAAAATGATCCGGGCGAAGGCCAGGCGGCAAATTATGCACAATTAACGTCAGTCAAGCGTACCTCATGCTGTACCTTCGCTCGAGAAAATATTTACGTATAACTTCGATGTATGATAATTTTACATATACATATAAATTTTTCATAATTATGCACAGTTAGGCTTGTCTTGGTTAATTTCTCAATATTTTAATTCTACGTTTTACTTATAAAAGTTATTATTGGTTACAGCCAACTCGTTCAATCTTAAATTTCTATTACTTAAAAAATCATCGAAGAATGCAATATCACGCAATCTATAATTTAAAAAAATTTAATAAGAAAAATACAATTTTTTTCATTACGATAAGATTATGTTAAGATAGCCGGTAACTACAATTTGATGTTCTTGCCAATTAATATAAACATTCGACAGGAAAGTCATTATATCCCGGAAAGGATTAAACAAGGCGATGCGGTATCGCTGATAGAATTAAGCGTGCCTTTAGAAGATAGCTTTATCGATCTCTCGATCTTTGGACGCCGATCCTCCTGCTCGTAATTCGTACGATACGCGCGATGACTATCTAGCAGCGTCCATCATCGCCGGTAGGCGCTCGCTCAAAGTGACTCATCAGTAGGAAACAGCGCGTCGATGGCCACCCTCTTACGTTCGAATTGACGTTAATATTACCGGGGCTGCGAACGCAATCGGCCGACATAATAACCATTTTAGGCGGCTCTCTGACCCGGCGATTCGCCTGGCTGCTGCGACTCCATCGTTTAAGTGACGTTAGCGTTACGAGACCCATAGCATTAGCTTTGACTCGCTTAATTCAATCAAATGGAGTAGTACCTCGCATTAGTTGTAAGACTAACGATAAGAAATATTTATTTTAATGATGTAGGAGCATATTATAATTTGACGAGCACAAATGTTCCTAAAAATTCATCCTTAAGTATTCTCTAAATTCTTTGAAGTGGCATTATTTCACTCTAAGGAATGAAAATTGAGCCAGTCTAGAAAAAGAGGCTCAATTTGCAATTTTCATTAAGAATGAGCTTTTACTTTAAAAGCTTTAGAGAGTAGGTGGTATAAAGATATGCCAATTGATAGATAGAATACTCAGAATACCAAAAAAAAAACTTTAATTTTACAGTTATACTTTTTACTAGTATATTATGTTAAGTTATAGTCAAATTTATATTAGTTATAAGTTAGAGGAATGTAAAAATAATAAACTGTAAAATTCTAGGCACTTGGGCAATTTCTGTTATTTCTTTTTTACCAGAATAAAATTTTAAAGAAAAGTATACAGGGAGTGCATCCCATCTACTCACTTAAAGATCAGTGCCTAATATTTTAATTGGAAATCTTGTAAGAAGTCTATGCAGAGAAATAGTTCTCTTACTTATAATTGCGAGCTATTTGTGAAATATAATATATTTTATAATGCTACTAAAAATTCATGTATATACAATAAAATCTTTTTTCTTTCTATATAAAAATTATGCGTTTCGCGGGTTTTCTTCATGTTCAGATCCATTTTTGGTATATCAACGTTTCGTGAACCTTGCAGTCCACTTCATCAGGGCAAGGAGCAGCCTGATACTTTTTTCTTTTTCTTTTTCTTTTTTTTGTTCTTTGCGTGGTATTATTATTACTGTTATTTTCTTATCTATTTTCCTTTTTCTTTTATGATATATATATTTATATTTATATTCACTTGTTTAGCTCAAAATCTGCTTATCTTGTGACATAATTTCATTATTTAGCAAATCTGCTGTAATCAATACGTAGTATTAAGTCCAGGTTTGGATTTCAAGGCAGCATTAATGCAGCCTTGCCTATTGTTTGTGCAACTTTTAATTTTTTGCATCTTTTACGTCTTATTCTTTCTACTATAGTTTACAAATGCACATCAGTAAAGTTATTATTATTATCATTATTACTTAGTATCAATAAAGAATTATAAGGACAAATTTTTATTCGAGAAAAATCAAAATTTGTCCACGTACTTCATAAACTCAGAAGGAGTCCTTCGCCGAATTCACGTAGCGCAGTCGTCGTCGATGCGGCACAATGAATCTCTGGAAAGGGCAAAGACTCCGGGGTCCCGTCGACTCGGAACGCAAATCTGATTGGCTCATGAATATTAAGTTCGGCCCGCAATTATTATCTGCGTTATAAATCGGGCGACTTGCCTCGCCTGCCTTCTTCGCAGCGAGCCTCGCTGGCCGGGCCGGCCGTTATTATCCGCATGCACACATTCTCGCGGCTATCACGGACACGCTCGGCCGCAGGATCGCATATAGATTCGCTACGTCCGCGTTCGTCCGTGCACCTTCACGCAACGCTCGCGATTACCCCCAAGTGTTAATTACTAATCTCGCCTCTGCTAATTATAATTAACGCCTTTCGGCCCGGGCTGCCCGAGCGGTCGTGTCCGGTATATGTATACGTATAGCAAAAGAAAAGGACAGATCGGTGCGGATCGAGTTGTTCGCGAATATCCGCCGTAAAGGAGATCGGCGGCATGGCTTCGAAGAGAGCAGGAGTCACGAGCATGTGCGCGAACGTTGGGACCGGTTTCGCGCTTCTCACGGATTTCACACGATTTTTCGTTTGAGGAGGTGGAACGGACCGTTGCAAATTTTCGCGTAATAAAAGAAACCACCGTCTCGTCGGATGTAATTTGGACTCAACGCAACGACATCCGCGGTTAACGCGGGCTTGCACGCGACACGAACGTTTCTTCTTTGTTTTGTTGGACTTGCATGAGTAGTAAAAATAGAAATGTTTATGTTATTTCTAAGTTAAAGTACATATAGACGTGCATAATAAAAATAACAGATTGAATATTCTTATAAAATTATCACTATCAGTTCAGAATTCTCTAAATCCGAATCAGTGGATGATCACTTACATCAGTCCTGAGTATACCACTGGTAATCGGTGAATGAAATGTGGAATCCCCAATCTAACTAACCTTTAATATATAAATTCAACGTAAATGATATTTGAAGAAGAACTGATAAACTGGCAAATATTTTTATAATGTTTAAACTTTCTTTCTTTTCCAGGTGAATTTCACTGATTCAGATTCAGAGAGAAAGAATGAGGTAGCTTCAAAGATATAGAATAGATAGCTATAGCATTACCTCCTTCTCTTAAGAACATCGGTAGTCTTGACGTAGTCCCACTATTCGCTGGCAACAATGAGAAGTTGGCAACGCTCCATCTATTCTATTCTATGTCTATAGGGTAGTTTGAATCATATTGCTCTTCTCTCTCTCTCTCTCTCTCTCTCTCTCTCTAAATTATCGAGTTGAAGAGAGATACTGATGTGTTCGATCTTTTTTAACGAAGTGCAGATACTAAAATCAAGGAATATACACTCTATAATATTTATGATTACAGTATTCTATTTGATAAACATAAAAAGAAGTACAATTTGTTTACGACGCGATATTCATAATTACATTGAAAGAAAAGATTGGCTGAATATGGCGTAGCATTTTTAATTGGTTACAGCAACCAATTTTTTATTGCGTTAGCCTATCGAAATCCTATATTGACATTGCGAATAGGCTAACGCAACCAAAAATTGGCAGCGATAATAAAAAATTAGCTGTTACACCCAATTAAAAATGTTATACCATAAAGTAAATGTACCAACATATTTACATTTTTATAAACATACCGACGGACATAGCTTTAGATTGTATCAATGACAACTGGAACGTCATTTCGAAAAAATGTAAATTATCTAAAAATGTAAAAAAGAGTTTTTGATTGCAGTTCGACTAATTTTAGAGATTCCACTTATTTTTTATTTGATAATATTATTTATAAACAAAATTTTGGCATGCCTTTGTCACCTATTATTGTTGATTTGGTAATGCAAAGATTAGAGAAGATGGCATTGAGTATGTTTAAGGATCATGTTCTTTTTTATTATTGATATGCGCTGAGATTCCATTATCTGAGGTTGACACTTTTCTGGAATGTTTTAATTC
Organism: Trachymyrmex cornetzi; assembly: GCF_001594075.2. Classification (NCBI taxonomy): domain Eukaryota; kingdom Metazoa; phylum Arthropoda; class Insecta; order Hymenoptera; family Formicidae; genus Trachymyrmex; species Trachymyrmex cornetzi. The sequence continues at coordinate 2,231,085 of NW_017299926.1, read as the reverse complement.
GTTCCACTCGCGTATAAAACTCACCCTTGAGGTTGGTGACAACCCACTAAATTTTCTCCAAGAAAACGAGCTATTTTACTGTCGGATTCTGAATTCGACATGAAAAATTTGACATTTATAATAAACATTTTACTGAATAATGATTATCCACTTATCTTTGAAACAATTAATAAGAGAATAAAGAATATCGGAGTCAGAAACGCAGCGCCGGTTGATCGAGCTAATAATAACGTTGATACATCAACAATTTTATCATGGTTTACAGTGCCTTTTATGCCATCTTTAATAGGGATGCCGCAAGATTCGAGATTTCGAGAATCTTGTCTTGTCTCGTCCCAAATTTCAAGACGAGATCGAGACAAGATTTGCGCCGAGAGTTTAAAGACAAGACGAGATTTTAGACTCGAGATTCTTGAAAATCTCGAGTCTCGAAAAATTATAGAAATTATATACGAGTAGGATTTATGTCGCAGAAGTCAGAAAAATAGGAGTGAGTAAAATAAAACTACTGTCAATTAAATCGATTTGTCAATATAATAGTAGTGCAATCATATGCCACAACATAAAATGATGTACACCGCTATATACCGATATATACCGGAATTACTGTAATTGTTTTCCTAAACAAATAATACAAACATGATTAATAGTACCAAATGTATGCAATATTGCTAAGCCTAGATCACATTAAACTATATCTAATATAATACTAATTGTAAATCAAATAACACACAAATCACATTTTTTTATTATTCAAACACTTTATTGCGTCAATTATGATTATTATTCGCCAAATAAGATTTTAGATATTGAACACGTAGCCCATGAATTTAAACAAAGTAGGGATCTCGCTGATTCCTCGCATAATCTATTTCTATGTTTTGTCATAATTAATCCTGCTGTAGAGAATAACTTTTCCGATGGAACGGACGTTGCGCAAATACTTAAGCGTCGTCTACAATACACGGAGTAAGAAGAATAAAAAATTGACCAATTACAATCAAATCTGAGAAGAATAATCGATTGTAATTGGTCAATTTCTTACTCTTACTTCTTTACTTCGTGTATTGTAGACAACGCATTATTTAAATTGTCGAGAATTTCGAGACAAGACAAGATTTTCGAGTTCGAAATCAAGACAAGAATGTACATTTCAAGATTTTTTCAAGACAAGACGATATTTCCTAAAATCTCGTCTTGTCTCGTCTTGTAGCATCCCTAATCTTTAACAGAGAAATCATTTCAATAGGAATAACATTAAAGTATCATTTTATAGTTCAAATAAACTACAGAAATACATTAAAGTACATAAAGACCCTCGTCCTCGTTTGTCTAAAAATAATGTAGTTTACAAAATTAATTGTAATAATTGCGACGCATCGTATATAGGACAGACAGGTAGACAGCTAAAAACACGAATTGCTGAGCATCGAAATCATATACGGTAGTATACACATCTTCTCGTTCAGTTATAACCGAACATAGATTAGATAACGAACATGATTTCGATTGGAACAATATTGAAATTCTTGACGAGGAACTATGTTACAACAAGCGGTTAATTTCTGAGATGCTTTATATTAGAAAACAGGAGAATAGCTTTAATTTACTAAACTGACACTGAGGACTTACATAATGCATTCCTATTGTAAACAAAATCTAACTTTGCGTTGTCAAGATCACGCTAGTTTAAGTATGTTTCCGTTAGTCAGTGTTTTTTAGTCACAACAGTTATATATTTTTTATTTTATTCTTGGACTTTACATCTTTATATTTTATTTAACGATTATTTATTGAAGAATACAATTTTATATAATTTATGACTCTGTGGATTTTATATTATGACTAAGACTATATATTATTTATTACTACACTGATTAATAGAAAGTTGACGAGTATCATATCATCGAATTATATATTTTTTTACATATTGGTGAGTATTCTATCGAGGTGACGTATTTGCTTGCTTTTTATTTGATGTTAATTAATGAAATTTATAATTTTATTAGAACGTCATGAAATTCTGTTCAATCGGCCTTCCAACCTTTTGGCGAGCAATTTCGATTCCTCTGTCTAACGTTCAATTGTTTCACACGACATGCGATTATAATGTATATTTTTGTCACAATCAACAATATTAAATCATGATAACATCTTTATATGTAAATATCTGAAGAGGGTCTAATTCAAAGACCGAAACATGTAATATTTAGTTTTTTAATATATAATTTAATATTGACTCTTATATATGCCCTTTTATTATATTTATTTTGTAAATGTACCAGTTAGTGGGCATGATCCTATTGTTAGACAAAGTGATTATATATTGATAAATAATTAAAAAAATTTTAAATATTAAGGTTTTAGTGATATGATCGACTCTAAATAAATCCGTTATTTATAAAAATTTAATAACAAATTTATTTACAATCGTACGAATAAGTTAGGTCATGTCCATTAACTGTTCACTAACTGGTTATACATTTACCTTATTTTACCATCTAATTTGCTGCAACAGCCAATCTTTTCTTTCAGTGTAGAGAGCTGCTTCTGGAATCAATTGCGAGAATCAATTGGTGTTACATAAAATAGGAAGTCTCGAGAAAAATGCAAATTCGTTCGAAAATGGGGTCCACGTGAGTATCCGTATATTTCGCCGCGAGTCAATTGATATGCGTTCGTCGCGTCGCGTTTTCGGCGCAGGAACGCATTAGGCTCGCGCGTCACATTATCATCGGCATTTGGGTCTGACGTTGGTCGATGCGAAACCTACTACCAGGGCTACCTGCTGCCCTGTCGTGATGCGTCGTCTCTCGGCAGCTCCCGCGGCACTGTACGCCCGGTACCTCATTAAAATATGCAAATACGAAGCTCTCGGGTCGTCCGTTCCGTTTCCTTGGTCGTCCCGTGCCTCCTCACGTGTGTATGCGTCGAAATGTTTACGATCACGGCGAAATTAAAAGTACCGCTAAAATATTGCCCCTAATACGTATGTGGTCGCTGCTGCCGCCGTCGCTGCGTCGTCCTCGGCCCTCTTCAGCTGGACCCCTCTAAAGCGAGCCCGCTACCGTTCCCGCTCTCCGACACTCCGACTGAGCTGTGGCACGCAAGACTAAGACTGACGATGCTCGCTGAAAATGAGTGCGGGCGACTCGCACGGCCGGTTGGTGACACTTTGCCACGCCGGTGCGTAATTCAGCCGCCGCGCCTATATTTTTTCTCTTTTCCCGCGAACGTACACGACGCCGATTGCTTCGATCATTAGTCAAATTAGGCTAACGACTACGATGTGCGTCGCCTTATCTCTACTGAAAAGCGAATAAAATATCCGCAGATAAATCGCGCGCGATAAATCCTACAGAAAGGAAATTAAACTTCATCGGCGACAAGTTCAATGATTACCGAGATAGTCTTCGGTAAGATACGTTGTCTATCTACATGAGATGTTAATTTACACCGCTTCGATTTGCATAATGTCGACGATCGGACTTCCGGATGTTTGTGGAGATTTTTCGCTCCCGTAGGGTTGTTTCCATTGATTCCTCGCCCGCGTATTACATCGCGAGTAATCCTTATAACAACAAGGACAAGTTCAGGATTTAGGACTTTTGCCGGGTGACGGACGATCGCGATAAACGAGTTCGTGCGGATTTACGAAAGGGACCATGGGTACGTGTAGCTCGAAGGATCGTTGGAAGACGCCAGTGACGAGCAAAAGGAACATATTTCGGACAGCTCCAGGCAGACTCTGGCACGTCGCGCGCTTTCGGGCCTCTCGAAGCCTCTTCCGTTGCGTCTCCTTGTAGTCCGATGTCGAGAGCCGACTGTCGGGGTCCGGCAATCTCCGGCTCGCAATCGCGCGATGATTTTTACGATCCCGATTTGCTAACGAGTAGCCCAGCGCCTATTCCAGCGGGAATCTTATGCGGCGATAATTCTTCATTATCGTACATTGTTGCACGGCGGCGTCGAGCACGTACTCATGCCTGCGCTCATCTAAGTCGCTGATGCCTCTTCGTTTCGAGCCGCGCGCGCAAGGTATATTTTTTTTTTCTGTTACGAGACTGCATCGTGGAGTAATCAGGATGCACTTTTAATTGCCATCGTTTTTGTCAGGCTAAATTTGACGTTTACGAGCGGGCAACAACGCTGCGCGCCAGCTGGAAGATCTGCAGGACGAATAATTAGCTACAAAGTAGTTGATACAAATTCAGCATTCATTACGATGTTGCCAGCCTGTCTTCCAGCTCTCTTTGCTCGTAGCGAACGAAACGAGCTTTGAGTGACGTAGCAGCTTTAGTCTTTCTTGTTCGTAGGATTAACGTATGAGAAAATTCTTGTGATATTAAACGGAAATCTCAGAGACCGCGTCTGCAAGACGTTCCAATTTGCCGCTAATTCTAGAAAGCTATACGTAAGTTTGATGTGCATATGAGCGAGATCATTGAGCACTAGTCTGTGTCTTTAATGATTAGTAATAATAGATAGAAAAAAAATTTTTTGCTAAAAAGTATCTAAAATTTTAGCCAGACACGTACCTGAAAATAATTTTGTTGGGTTATCAAAATAATTATGTAGGACATTTAAACTGGTTACTAGAATATCAAAACTTTAAGCATCATTGCTCACTGTGCTTGAGATTCTTATACAATTTGATAGTCCAACAAAATTATTTTCGGATCTGTATCTAGCTAAACTTTTAGATTCAGCAAAATAGTTTTATCGATGTATAATAGAGATCATGACAAGTGATTTCACTTTTTAAGCAGTTTTGTGTAATATATTATACGATATATTTATTATTATTATCTTTATTATATGTAATTTTAACGTTGATTAAATTTAATTTGTATCAATAAAGTTATTATTATTATTATATTTTATTGATAAATACGTGTCAAATTTATATACAAATACTGTACTGAGAAGAATGTTTGTCTGAAAATGGACAAACTAGAAGAGATTCTAAATTCTGCTTACCTCAACTAGAATTTTAGTAAAATTAACTCTCTCTAAAAAATTTTCTGATTAAATCTACTAAAAGTCTAATTATTTGAAATAAGCGGATTTCTAATTGAAATAATCAGAATCTTCCGTTTGTCCATTTTCAAACAAACATTTATCACAGTGTATCTACTATTAATAGATAATTTCGTTTTTTGATTCGAATATTTAATTCTTTTATTGTAGGTGTCACATAACAATGAATAAAATATTTTAATAACTATATAGGCTCTAATGAAATAAATAAAAAAATAAGGTAAAAAATAGGGTAAATCCGTTAAGAGCCGAAGCAAAATATTGATACGATATCTGATTTATTGAATGTTATAATTACATTAAAATAAAATATTATTTCGAGATTGAATTTGATAATGTGCTTATTCTTTCCTTCATTTGAAGTTCTTTTTAAGTTAATACTTAGGTTATTTGTGTTTATAAAGATCTAGATTATAAATATTTTGTTATAAAGTATTAAAAGTGTGAAATATATAAAAATCTTGTGTTACATTAATTAAAAGCCTATTTCCTCGGACGTAAAATTTACGTATCAATAGCAATATTGTATTATCCAATATCGATAGCGTTCTAGGGTTAAAATTTTAAACATCCAATAACGAAATGGAGCAGAGTTAAAGTATCGTACATTCTGACACATAAATGCATTAATAATTGGAAAAATTTGTTAACGTCAAAGAAATAAATGCTACACATCGAAACGTGTACATACAGCGGTAACATTCAGAAACAAGCGCACAGCAACATCGATAATATACATAATTTTGCCGCTTCGAATGAAGGCTCATTCCAGGTGTCGTCGAGGCGACGTTTTCGACGATTAATAATCAGAGCATTAATCTGCTCTCGTCGGCTATATATTTGTTAATGAGTGCGAAACGAGTTCCTCAAGGAATACTCCTTGAACGCGATCACAGGACAGCTGACTGTAGTTTTCGTATTACGATTAAACATGATTTATCGCCCGGACTGCGCCTTCCGTGCTAGTAATTCCATCGGCACGTAATGATATCCCTCGAAAGAGGAAAGGAAAGAGAGAGAGAGAGGGAGAGAGAGAATTTTGCAGACACAGAAGCGCATCGCTGGTGCACAGACAAAGAACCGCGGCTCTCCAACGTGCTAATTATGCGGAGCAAGTGCGACCTTCTTCGTATAACATTGGAACGCCTGACTTGGACGAGTTCCCAATTGCTCACCGCGATATTAAATGCTGTGACATTAGCAATAAGTTGCAGTGAAGGAACTACGGTCTCGTATTCGTCACATTAATGCACAATTTTATTACGCGATCATTTTTAATTGTAGCCTTAATGACGTGCCCAATCTTTGCTGAAACATTGCGCGCTCGTTATTCCCGAGTCTTTTTTCTTTATTATTATTGAGCGATCAGAGACAACCTCTGATTTTTGAATAATTTTACCTTGACATTTGCGTGGCAAATTCATGTTTCGGTAAATATCTGTATAATTTATTCATTGATTCGCGTTCGCGCAAGCGATTAACCTTAGTTTCAATGAGTCTCATCTTCGTGGTTACCGCGTGAGACGCAGATACGTCCCTTTTCGCAAATCATTGGCTCCCGCGGCATCGTTTCCACGGAAGCGACATAAATCTTTGTCGTCGCTGCCGCCGCGAGGAGTCTCGTACAGCCTCGAAAGCACTTAATCACAGTTACCCTTATTGAGCTTACAGATTTATCCACGCCCAGTAGCCTCGGTCCTATCATGCCGGGCGGATGATTACCCAGCTGCGTACCAAATGATGCGCGAGACCAGGCAGGAAGGGTACAATAAAATGCCAGGAGGCACTTCATTATGCGCGCTCGTAACGCATTCAAATAACGCGTAATAGCGCCGCGGCGGCGGCGGCGACGGCGGCGTCTTCCTGTGCGCGCACTTTCGTTAATGTGAAGTTATACGGCACAAGACATCGAATCCCACATCGGGTGCAAGTACGATGCGCGAACAGAAGCGCGTACTAAGTTCCATAATTATATAGCGCTGTAAAGACCGCGCTTCTCTCTTGGTCGGAAACCTTAAATCTGGAACCGCGCGAGAACGGGTTACGTGCAGCGGAATAGCGTTAATAAGTCTGCGGCTCGAAAATCGGAATTAATATCGCGTCACCATTCATCTTACCGGCGGTAATTTATCCGGTTGCGTTGCCTCTCCTCTCTCAACCCATCGTTGCACGATGGCTCCGCCATCGTCCTCCTCGGGGTATATAGCAGTGATTTTTGTTAATGCGTAATTGAATTTACGGAGCGTGTCTACTAGATTGTATCTGGGCTATAGATTTCAGTCGGGCGATAACCTTGGGAAGGCGTGGACTGTGGTTCGATTCAATTCCCATTTATAACACCGTCACATCGAAAGTGGCGCCGTAAGTATCTGCAGCCGATTGTAAATACACACGTGTCCCGCGGATCGCGGCGCACACACGCGGGCACGTGTACACGTAGGGGTGAACACAGACCCGTGGTAAAATTCAATCAACTTCTTGCTTTTTTTTCTCTCTTACTCCTGCGTTCACCCTCTCCCTTTCTTCTCTCTCTCTCTCTCTCTCTCTCTCTCTCTCTCTCTCTCTCTCTCTCTCTCTCTCTCTCTCGTCTCCAGCTCCGGCCGGCCCGACACTCCAGATCCCTCGTCAAATACTCGCGAATACGCGGCCTCGTTCCCTTCTTCGTCGTATCAGTCATATGCCGCAGTAGCGAGTTACGCGCGCGCGGGCCGATCCTTGAGAACTCATTAATATTCGTCCTATAATTGATACGTACTGATACCGATCGCGGGAGCGAGAGAAGGTACGACCTCGCCGAACAAAAGTTAATAACCCTCGTTAATTCGCCGGACTTACTCTTTGGTAATGAGTGAGCTGAACGCGTATAATAACTCGTGATCTTTGCTTCGATTAAGAAAAAGAGGAACCGTTTTACGCGGATTATTCAATGGGCACGTTGAATTTGCTGAGACCGAGCCTGTCATCTTGAGTTATTTTAAAGGAAAGTGCTGACATTGAGATTTGCATTTTTCAATGTGCATCATCAATAATATATTATTTCAAAATTAAACTATTTGTATTTTTATGAGAGTCTAGGAAGTAGAAGAGAGCACGGATGCAATGCTATTTTAAGCCGACGCCTGCGATTGTCACTTAACGAGATAACAGTCCTCGGGCAAATAGTTAGAGACGATTAGAACCAGACGTTTAGTTTCACCTTCGTAACGCGATAGTGCGTAGGCCGCGCTGTACGTTAATGTTAATTGTTTACCGATCATACTTTATGAAGGCCATCATTCAGACGCCTTCTTCGTGAGGCATACCTCTGTACATCGATTCGATATTTTCTAACGAGTACCTATCGAGCGAGATATCAGAGACGCGATCGACAGAGCCCGAGGCGGATACTACCTCGAAATATTCTATGGTGATTGTGACTCAAGTCCGCAAGACAGGGCAGGTTAATTTCGCTGCGAAACGTTCCTTCCGTTTCTCTCACGCGGCATAAAAGTCCCATTTAATTAATTCTCAGATAAATGCGAACTAAATCGTAAATAAATTGGATAAGATAAAAGAGGAATGCCGCCGAAGTAAATGTGTGTAAAGTCGACGTACGTAGAAGAGGTAGGAAGAAAACGTGCAAGAATGTTTCGAATGGAGAAGCGACTCTTACGTCAGCGAACTTTGTTGCATTCATTAAGAAGTCAGAATTAATCGCGAATAATTCTCGCGCGAAGGAGATGATATTCCGATGGGTAGCTCGAGGATACGAATGAAAAGATCGGACATCGAGTCGGGAGATTAGATGCAAAGCTACCACTGAAATTCCGATACGATCCTGAGTAAAATGTATTGGCCAAACTAGGACGAGTCCCAGGATGTATCCAGGAGGAAGAAATTCGTTCCATCGTGCCGGCCAATTTACCGGCAGTATCACCAAGACATATCGAAGTTCTAAATTCGCGATTTGCACCAAAGTTCGACACTGTTTGCGCAGCATACGCCACGGTTAGTTTGTCGGTGGTCACGTGAGACCAGGTCTCACGTCTTGTACTGGTACTATAGCTCACATTCTGTTGGCCGGACACTTGGCGACGACCCATCCCTCATCCCTGTCGTAGCTGTCCGAGCTTCCAGGTACTGTCCAGTCACTGAACTCTCGAGCAACTTCTGTTATTATAAGTTAACCCCAGACCCCACGCCTCCGACCCCACCAGCCTGCTCAGATTATGGCCATCAGCCAGCGACCCGAGATCTGGGTAACGCCGCGCCCAACTTCGCTTCGTTTGTATAAGGAAGCGTCTCAGGCCATCCGAAGAATAACACGTTCGACCACTTGTCCCTTCTTCAGCAAGATTGGCGAAAGTACTTCGATAGCTTCGATTCCAATAGCTTCGAATGTTTCTATCTGCATCTAATAACTTCTATCTAATAATATACATATATCAACTCGAGATTCAATAGATAATAATGCCATTAGCAAAAGATATACAAAATTGATATCTTTATACATATTGATGTAACTCTAGAATTAAATACGTGCTAAAACTTTTAATTTTAGTGTAATTAACTTATAAATCATAGTGAATGTACATAAAAGATTGCTCATTAATTTTAATAATACAAAAATGCTTTAGAAGCTTTTTAATTTATTTTGTGGTTATATAATTATTATATAAAAATTTCATCATAACACAAAGCACAAATAGACTCTATACTCAAGCGAGATTTGAGTAATCTGCGAGGTTAAAAATCGCGTACGTATTCGACTTAAAAGGATGATACACTTTTGGAGGTAGTAAATGCAAAGAGAAGACAGCGAAGAGCAGTCTTCTTTACGAGAGCGGAAAGTTGCACTGGAGATATAAAGCAAGCACGTCGCATATAACTTACAATCAGCCAGGCTGGCTCGCCTTCCTCTCCGCTTCACTTTAGACGTTTCTCCAGAAGCTACCGCACGAGGTTTACCTTGAACTCTCTCGGCATCAAAGTTCGACTTAGCAGAATTTATGACAACGGTGACGCTAAAACGTGCTAACTTCCAAGTTCTACACGATTCAAGAAAATTCTTGCTGGCTGCCTGCCGAGCAAATATCGCGCGTCTGAAATATTCAAGAGACGAGCGCTAGGAACAATAAAATTTAATAAAACATACGTACCGTTTGTGCTACCAGCGTCGCGCTAAAATTTTAAGTAGACCTGTTTAAAAACTGAGTCATATAACGACGTGTAATTTTTGAATTTACTCTCCTTCATATATGACGTATATATTTAGTCGAAACGGTTAATTTCTTCAACAAATTCGTACCTTTCCTTACAATTGGAGTGTAAAAATATCTTGCCGTGTTATTCACTAACAAGTAGCATATAGATAATTATTCAAATTGACTACCGTATGCTATTGTATTTGCATGTATTACCATATGCATTATTGTACAATTTTTGATAAGAGAGAGAGAGAGAGAGAGAGAGAGAGAGAGAGAGAGA
>NW_017299926.1:2213131-2220434 GCF_001594075.2 Trachymyrmex cornetzi | reverse complement strand
AGAGAGAGAGAGAGAGAGAGAGAGAGAGAGAGAGAGAGAAAGGTAGTTTATTTATAGTGCATTTATGCATGAAGTCGATATGTATCACGTCGACTTCGTGTTTGCATTGGTTTCTTTGACGATTGCAAACAACAGAGCTGTCCCAGTCGAACGTGACGAGTCATATAAATGCTTACTTATACGCAGAAAGAAAGAAATCGTACTTTATGAAAGACAATGCTGAAAATAAATCGATAACTCAATTAAAACCACTGGCCTGTTGAGAATCGGTTAATCAATTCACACTGTACCCTGTATTACACGAATACGCATAACAATCACGCTCATAAACCAGACACGATTTCATTAACTTATCTCTTTCACCAGTATGCATGCGTGACTTGAAGAAGTAAAATCAGCCAATTATATTGCCCGCGAAAGCGACCGAATGTACCTCGTACATTTTTATCTTTAAGAGCTCGCCATTTCGCTCAAGGGCGTCATTATTATTCGTACGACACTTTATACAGTTCTTCGGATAGTTACGACAAGCGTATATTCTCTTTGCAACAATTTACCCAATTAAGATAGCATCTTCCAAGAGGATTATACGATTTTCATAGTCGCGGTGAAGTATTTTCTCCTTCAACAACTATTGAAACAGAGACAGTTGGTTTTATTTCAGTTGATTATACCATAGGTATCGATTAATCTCGACTAATAGCTCTTAATCAATTTAAATCTTTCCGATTGATGTTATGGTTAATCATCCATGTGGTTTAAATGATACAGACGACACTAGCAATTATCACGTTTTTGAGCTGGAGCAACCACTGGCGTTTAACTCGTTTGATTTCACTCGATCGATGATCTGGATCGCGCTTGATCGTTAAGCCTTCTTTGAAAACGCATACTCGGAACGCATCACGCGATGCCAGAGAATCCTTGGATGCAGGATGCAGGCAACGAAGTTACTCGCGGAGCTAGACAGAAGTGTATCTGAATAGCTGTTGGAAGGGCGCGACAATAGATATGCGGCGGACAGCACAATGGTCATTGTAAATCAGGGCATTTTAAAAATCTGACAGGATATATGTTGACTTGGCCTCGTATATCGTGTCACACACGGCTTGCAGTGCCGCCCATTAAATACAGCATTATGCTATCCAACAACCGGACCGACCTTAGGTACGTAATGGTAATTGCTGGGATATAGTCCCAATGCCATTTTCGGCGAGTTGCCATTCCGAGGATATCTTTCATGGACATCCTCTTTCTTATAGACGCGCTTCACTCTCTTAAATTATTATCATTTGAGGCTGTTATTTGTAAATTATTTGTATTTCTGTATATTTTAAAAATTAATAGAAAATTTGTTACACTTGTTATTACTTGTTAATTACTACACCGTTATATTCTCCAAGACTTTTCATAGACTTGTTACAAAAGTTTTTTGAGAAGTGAAACATTTTTCCGAACAAAGGAGAAAAGCCAGAACAGAATGAAGATAAACACGAAGAAAGAGATGGAAAGAAAGACTGGAGCGGGTTAGGTCAAGCTGGTCTAACTGCGAGTAGACACGCTACAGACTCTCCATAATTTCTTACAAATATGAAGCGAGGCCTATGCAATGGCAGATCGCAAAGGGCCGGCTTTCAGCACCTCCTTTTCTCTATCTTTCTCGTATCGCGTTTTACGCGTTTTCTTCACTCCTCTCACCTTTTGTCTTTAATCAACGGGACTTTGATTTACGTGGAATTAAAGCGGCTCTCAATCACCGTGACGGTACTACCATCTTACCACTTCATGAAGATCGATAGATAACATTACTTCGCGACGCGAACTAAGTAGCATTATCGCCGCGAACAATTCAAAAAAAAGACGAGGCTGCGAAGGGAGAACGGCCGACCGAGCATAAGTAAACCGCTCTCGATGTAATCAATCGCGGCGAACCCTAATAATCAAGCGCATTGACGCTCGATTTTTTCACGTCGACTAACGATGCCGCAAGCTGCGGACATTATTATCGGGCGAGCGTGTAATTAGCATTAATCTAGAAATTATTATTAATTGTTCGGTGCTTACGGGCTAACAGTCGAGCAACGGTAGTCTTTCCTAGCGCGCGCGCGCGAGCACACAAGAATAAAGCCTTTCTCCTTTCGTGCAAACCAGTTATCAGCGAGCAGGTGACCCGAAAAGGATACGCTCACGCTGATTTCTAACATAGGTGAGCTCGTAAATCTATTCGTCGACAGGGTAGCCGATCTATATCGCACGATCACAAGGACGTTAATTAACGGACGACTAATATATCGATTACTTACCCCGGATTGCGATTACCGCTTAATGCGAAATTATGGCTTCCCGGCTCTATAGGGTTTCACGTTCCGCGCGCGTTTTGCAACCTACCAAGGCAAGTTTCTCGAGTAGTGAGGTAATCATAAGCAGGTATACTCGGATGGGTTGTACGAAAATAATTTAGATTTAATAATATACCCTTTAATTACATCGCTTTGATTCTCGCAGATCTAAGTGTAATATTACTTCCTGCCTTATTTTCTTTATTATTTATTGTATCTTTAAGATTTATGTAACTCTTTCGATACCTAGTTTTGTATAAATTATTAGATTCTTCTTTGAATGTTTCACTACTGTTTTTTCTTTTACACTTTTTATAACATTTATTGATTCTCGTGCAGTTATAGAAAATTATTTTCGTCCATTTTGTGAAAAACTTTAGTACTCCATAATGTTGATAATAATAATTATATCGATAGAATCGTATCTTTTACATATTGTAAAATATAAGTCATGCAGATTATCAACAGAAAGCCCTTCGCGCGTTAAAATCGCCAGGTTGAGAACCAGCGAAGTAACCTGTAAGTTAGAAATCCAAACGGTAACAAGAGGTTACGTTTAGGGGCAGTAAGCAGTAATGTATTCCGTCGGAGAAGTGAAGCATGCATATTCTAGATATATTATAAATAATTACTCAATTATATCTTTGGAAAGGCAATGAATAAAGATGTCTGTTGCCGAGCTGTAGGCAAGGAGAGGGCCGGCAAGCTAATAAAAAAAACTTGCGTTGAATATTCAAACGCAACAAACTAGGTACACGGGGGTGCTAGGAGGCGGACGGGAGGGGGGAAGCAGGGGGAGAGGGAGAGCTTATTTCAAATGGAGATCCATATTATACCCTCTTCTTACCAGAACGTACTTTTGTTTCCAGATTTCGCGATTTTCGCTGTGCTCGAGTACGCTGAATGGTGGAATGGGGAACGTACTTGAATTTCTAAACGGTACTTGGGTCGCCTATAAACCTCGCAATAAACACGATCGTTTTATCGATGACTAATTATTGTATTAATCGACGCTCGCGAAAACGCTTACCGAATGTGTATACCGTGGGGACCGTCTCTATTTTAGTCTCCGATCGGGGGTGTAAAGATGCGATACGGATTGAAGCTCTCAAGGAGCTACAGTTTCAAGCAATCAAGCATGTGATCAATTCGCGAGCGTTATAATTTCTTGATTCTGGTAACGGATTGGATATCGGTGACATGAAAATTTATACGATCAAATGGATTTACGTAGACGGGGTAGTGACAAAGTGCAAGTACGTGACACAATTTCAAATTAAAGTTGACAAAATCAGATGCGTCTTCGATATCGACGATGAGATATTACGAATACAAACACATTGCATTTTTAAATGCAAACTCCATAATCTAATCTGATATCTATATCTATATGAAGAATAGTAGAATATATTTCTATATATTATCTATATATGTACATGTGATGTGCTATGTGTATTATATAAATATACAATAGAAATTTCTATTTTCACTATTCATAGATCGACTTCAAATTTGTCGAAACGATGGGAGAAATTGGTATCCGGAAAATGATTTGATAGATTACGATACCCTGAATAAATATTCGGAATATATCCGAGCAATCTATTCGAGGATGGTGTACAAAGCTAACTAAAAGTTCTATTTCAGTTTACCTGATATGTCCAATATGTCACTTAAAGATCGAGGAAACGTGTTGAAGCGGTGCCTGTCCTATGTCCGAAGTTTCTGAAACAACTTGCGCGAATCGTTAACGTAATTCGCGCCAACTATTTATCTGTTAGCTAGCTGGCTGGCTGTTCTTCCCGCATTCACCGCTGTTGCCATACGAAAAGGTTGAAAAACTTTATTGGGGCATAAATTTGCCCGGGCGGACACGATAACTTTAAAATATTACGGAAATGAAAAGCTTTCGCCGACGCGTGCAATGTTTGCCTCCTTTTCCGCGAAAGATAATGCAACTACGGGCCGGATTTACGGGACGTTGTTTTGTAAGTGGACCTTTCTCGTCGGCGAAAGATACCGTGAATTTAAAGCCGGCTAAGCTACTTTTTCTCACTTGTTCGCGGTGAAACGTACCCGACGAATTTTCTCACGAATACATCAGGACACTTCAATGCACTGAGGGTAACTTTGACTCGGTTTGGATTGATTTAAAGATTAAACTCACTAGTCTCTAAATTCTTTGAATTGGAATCTTACTCTAAAGAGCGAAAATTGAGCCAGTTTTTGAAAAAGAGTTTTTTTTCAATTTTTAAGATTTCATTTTTCAGAGTGACACCTTATTCTTAAAGATTCAAAAAAACTCTAAAAGTTTAGACAGTGCGTAAAATGTAATATGCAAATGCCGCAGTCATCGGTGACGTAACAAAAATAATTAACACGTTAAATATCCGGCAGATATATATCACTAGGAATAACGCAATATTTAACAATTAAATATATCTTAAATTGCGTTATTTTGCTGTTAAAGGGAGAGATCTAGCGATACTAACATTACTCGTATTTTATTACAATAATTCGTATGTATGTATTAATCTTTGCTCGCCCTGAATAATATTGTCTTCGGTCTAAATTGGACTGTAAACTTTCGAGAAACGTCGAACAGGAGAGCACTCGAGTCTCCACGAGTCCTGCGCACTCGAAGTCAAAGAAACCCGTCGTCTCGAGATTTTCGCGCATGAATGAAACAATATTTTCATAAGACGCCGGTCTTAGGAATCGGCATTTCCGCCTCGACGATTTTCCGCATGCACAGATAAGGCGACCCTCTGCCGGACGTGATTGGCTTCTGATAGAATTACGAAGGGTGGACACACGGGACTGCTACCCCAATCCTGTATATATGTGTGTGTGTGTATGTATATGTGTGTGCGCGCGCGCGCACGGTACCGTTCAGGACACACACTGAGAGAACCACAAACGACCCTCGCTTAAAACAAAGGACGGAGGATGCTGCGTCGCTCCGGCGCATCTTCATATAGTCGGGATCATATTAAGTTTATTTTTTGTCCCTTCGCATGGAAACGGGAAATTGATGAGGTCCTTTCTATGGTGTATAGGGATGGAGAGCGCAGCCGTTGTGTGTGCTCTCTCGTGTTCGGCGGCCGTAAGAAGCAGCGACGTCGATCGTTTCATTACGGTGAATAGAAATTGCGCGCGATATATGTATATGCATGACGTTTAATTTGGGTCAATTTTACTGGAAATTTGGTTCTAATATTAGATTCATGTTATTTATGAATTATATCTGAACGGAATTATACTGGGACTCTACACGTATATATGCACACACACACACACACACGCTACTACAATGACGAGCTTAATTCAAGCGAGATAGGAACATTCGAATGTTTTCTAATAAATCGAATATTAGTTATTATTAGAATAAAATTATATTTGCACATATAATTTAAATAATTTGTAATAATCATAAATGTTACTTATATTTAACCAACCCTATAGACAAATTCAACGGATATAGATGGAAGACGATGTCGATTTCTAATATATCGGACGTGGTAAGGCAGGGGTGCGAATGGGGTCCCGAAATTGAAAGATTCGTACGGCATTCATGCCAATTTCCTTTCGATGCGATTTCATAATTTTATTGGCAATTTACCACCCATTTACCGCTTGTGTACGAATCGCGCAGTCGCTGCTGGTCGCTTTCTCGATCGCGTTCCGCCACGACTTGCCACTTACTCACTCGCGTCACCCATATTTGAGGGTCAGGATATTTTAGGGTTACTCTCCGAAACGGAATCTTCGTCCGAACGAATTTACGAGTGACGGAGCGCTGATTCGATGTACGACTCGGTCCATGAAGGGTCTTCTCAGGGGGGTGTTCGCGTAATTACGCGGTCCTAAAGCGAGCGAATATTATCGAAGCCTCGCAGCAAATGTAATTTGAAAATCCTTTCGGGGTTTCCGTCGGATGGAAGGTGAAAATATTATTTTTTTCCTACGATATCGCCCCGGTAGTAACGCCAATGAATTTTGAATACCGCGAATGGAATATTATCGGTTCGTATTCCGGAGTTTATAATGCACTTTATCATCAATGAATTTCATCCGGCCAGTTGCTACCTTTCTGCGAATTATTATTTGATGACTTTGTTCTCTTGACGACTTTGTTGCAGAAGCGCAAATTCTTTACCGTCTTTGATATCTTAGTAACAATATAATACAATTTTTAAAAATTTTTTATAACTTTTTAATCACAATACAACTTGATTATTGATAACAATGTAAATCATTGAAATTTTTTTTAATAGATATAGTATTCATCACTTTATTATTACTATTTTTTAATTGTTTCTATATTTATTAGATATTATGCATCTCTCTCTCTCTCTCTCTCTCTCTGTCTTTGCCTACTTAAAAATCACATTTATCTTTTTGAAGTAAAAATGTTACATATTAAACGCTATAATGTTTTCTTATCTCATAATTTTTATTGATGTCATTATTTTATAAAAAAACGATAATAAAACGTGTATTGTAAAAAAATGTGCGTATTTTGTAAAATAAATCTTTTTAAAAATATGCCCTAGTTTTTAAAATCTAAGAATTTTTTCTGATCCAAAAATCTTAGTTATCCTCTGTTGCTTCAAGCCAGAGACATACGATATAAAGGAGTTATGAAAACGTGTTGATTGTACGACAGTTACCCTTTTGAAAGCGCTTTCGAATTCCCGAAGAGGCAAGAGCCGTACGTTTGGTTAAACCGTCTATTTTCGCGACGGACTGTACCCGCATGCCAACAGCGTCGGTCGCCTGAAAGTCGAGCACATCATTTTATCTCCATGATAAATACGCTACATTTTATGCGCATTATTTTGCGCCCCCTCCATCCGCACGTGAGAGCTGCCCAAACCTCCGATCCATCCCCGTGCTTCCCCACGCCACCCCGCTCGCCTCCTCGTAGCGTTTCTCACCCCCTCGAGCGACACATACGTGCA
>NW_017299926.1:2193397-2213113 GCF_001594075.2 Trachymyrmex cornetzi | reverse complement strand
GCCTCTCCCCCCCCCGCCGCCTCCTCCGCCACGTCCTCCAACCCCTTCCTGTCCTGCTCTCTCGCGCGTCCGTCCGTCCGTCCAGCCACCGCCACCCCGTACACAGCCCATCTTTTTTAATGTTAGGCAGTTATAGCCGCTGCGCGCAGCGCGAGAGCTGTCCCTCTCCCTTTCTCTTTTTCTCTTCACCGCTCTCTTCGTTCTGTCTATTGCACTCTGCATTTCTCGCTCTTTCTCACCGTCACTGTCTCCCTCTCCCTCGCTCGCGCGCTCTTTCGAAAAAAAAAAGAAGAGGACTTAGGTCAATTTTTATCACACAAACCGGCCGACCGAGCGGCGCCCATAAAAAATGCCTCTTTACGTATGGCGATTGGTCCGCAACGGGCTTCGGGGGTAATGCCGAACCGCTCTCTCTTTTCCTCCTCCCCTCGCGGCCTGCCCCCCGCCGTTGGCATCTCTTTTCGACGCGCGTTCTCCGGTTCTCTTCCCGTCCTCTTCGTGCGCTCTCTTGCGCTTCTCTATCTCTTTCGCCCTTTCCTCCTTTTTTTTCGACGCGGGGAAAAAATGCGCGCCGCCCGTCGATTGGTCGAGGGGACAGATGACGTAGTGAGCGACGTGCCACCCCCCGGCTTTGGGGGTGGGGATGCACGCGAGACGGTGGTGAGAGGGCGCGCGGTTGAGTGCGAGCGCCGGCACCGCCGGGTGCATATATCGAGGGGGTGTTGCATGCCACGGTGCGGAGGGGGAGAGTGACAGGGAGAACCTCAGATCGAATTGGAAATATTATTATACGAAAAGGACCCTCGGAATCTTTCTCTCTCTCTCTCTCTCTCTTCCTCTTTCTCTTTTTCTCTCGTTCTCTCTGTGTGCGTGAAAGAAAGGGGGTTAGCTGTTGACTAACATATCGTTATCTGTACGTAATTTGATCCAGATCGATATATATATCTTTAATACACATTTAATAATTTTTTTACATTACATACACTTATGTGTGTCTAACACATTTAAAAAGCTAAGTTAAAATTTATATAATACATTTACAAAGTTTAATTAGATGCAATAAATATAACATGTAATATATCTTGATATTATAAAATCTCATCTCAAGTTGAGACCTCAAGTTCGACAATATTTTACAAAAAATTAAATATAATATTTAAAATATATTTTTAAAAAATATGCATATTATTGATAAAGGGGAAAATCAGGACATTTGGCATTCCGATGTCCAGGTTGGTCAGTCAACTTGTTGAATTTCTCCCGACAAACCGCGTCCATCTCTGGCGGCTTAAAACAGCCCTGAAACATCGCGACGGAACGCATCTCGCGAAAAGGGACGAGCGATTGGTATATACGATGCGATGCATAAAGCTTTTGGAAGGTACGAGCTGTCGGCGCGATCGCAGGAGAATCGAACAGCGGCGGCTACGACACAGTCGTACATTTTCGTCCGCGCGGGCAGGTATTTGTTTAGCCAGCACCTCGATATGACATGATCAGCGCATTAACCCCGCTCGCATTTTTCCATCCGCGCGGTCCTCTTCTGGCTGGCGCCTGCCTGGGATGCGTTTTTATCGATTCGTAGACCCCTGCCCCTCGCGACGGCGCCCGTGTATCTGTATGTCCACCTCCACACTGCCGGCGTACAAAGCATCGATAGAGAAGCATACAGATTGGACTGGGCGTCCCTCTTTTTCGAACGCAACCCTCCCGCGCCCGGGGACACCCGCGGAACTTCCGAGAGCCCCGGAATAATAAGGCCTCGTGTACCCACGCGTGTTCCCCTTATGCTCTTTTGCGCTGTTTTCGTAAATATATCCCGCGGCTGTCTCGGAAATATATCGCATTTATTTCTTACTCGGCACTTATTTTTCGCATTTAACGCCGAATTTTTATATCTTCCACTTGTTAAGTTACGATTGGATTACTTCCGATAGAATAAAGATGGCGATATTTCGAGCGAACTTATATATAGATTTGATATCACGAAAAATAATACGTTTTTATTTATTGATAAAGAAGAAATAATTCTTCAATAAATAATCGATGTTAATGCTAATAAATCGAAAAAAAAAATACTGTAAATGTTTAGAATATTAGAGAATTACAGGGGATCGATGAAACAAATATTTTTATCCTAGACAAACACGAGAGTCGATCTTCGTCATGAAAATCGTCTTGCTGAATTTTGAAGCGGGCGTAAATTTTACAAAAAAAAAAGAGAGATCCCTTTTGCGATCACTCAGGCCATTCGCCGTCGAATTTTTTAAAACCACTTTAAATTTACCACCGGGCTGTAAAAGGTGGATAATAAGTTTTATGGGCCGTGCCCATCGACCATCTGCGATCCGTCATAGGCCGGCATCCGCGTTACGTCCGATTCGCTGCCGATACATCGTCATGGATGTAACGTGCAGGGACGGTGTAACGTTACATCCGGTCATGTCCGGCGAGTTTCCGGTATTTGCGGATATGTCGAAACACAGGATTGTCTGCTACTCCCGATCGTCTCCAATCGATACAATGCGATAAAGAGAGCGCTCCCAGTGGCGAGATGTCGACTGAGTAGAGCAAAAAGATCGACCGGAGAAAAAAGCAGGAAGTCGGGCGCCGCGGTCGGAGCTTTTATCGCTTACGGAAGTGCCAAACACCTGTGGAATAACGGCGCGGCCAAGTACATCGTTGGCGAAGAAAAACGAAAGTATTTAGCACGCGAGAGAACCCGCAAGATAGGGTTTTATTGCTCGGCTGCCGGCGTGCCGGTCGTTCATATGCACGTGCGGTATACATATACGTTGAAACGTAAGATCGATACGTTCTCCGTCTCGATCCGGGCGCTAGTAATTGTCACGAAGCCTGCGGAGACTGAGAGAAAAAAGTGCACCTCGTTCCTCCGTGATACGTCCTTTACAGATCTCAATGGATTCTTTGAACGCTATTATCGCATTAATACTAATAAATAAAAAATACACCAAGCAATTATTATTGACTGTTTTTATTTTTAAATCCATATTATATTTCTTACGTAAAAATTAAGATTTTGAAATTTTTTTATTTCTTAATAACTCTATAATACTGATGACAAATATATTTACATATTTTAATAATAATAAATAATAAGAATCTTATTAGACCGTACATGTAAGAACACAATTAATAAGAAAAAGGAATTAAAGGCTTACACGTAATGATCGAAGCTGAATCTTTGATGCTTAAATAATTTAATGTGAATTTTATATATATATACGAGTATAGGTACTATATATATACATACATATATATCATATTTATAGTTATTTTGAATGTATAATATATATATATATATAGTTTATATATAATTCACATTGAATTATTTAAGCATCAAAGATGAATCTTCGATATAGGCCTTTAATTCTTATTTCTTATTTAATAATTATATTCTTTATATTCAACAACAAAAAAATAGGGCGAATGAGAGTCAGCGTGGTAATTAATACGCAATCTTAAATCTTCAATCCAGAAAATAGAATCTTTTTTATTCCAAAACATAATAGAGTACCATTCTTTATATTGACGAAATATTTAGTTTTTCATTACTTTCTTTATTTTACTGATTTACTTGACCCTTTTAATGAATTATTTTTACATCGAGGTCAATCAATTGCTCTAGGATTAGAGGACAGTCGTAATAAAAATTCAAAGCTTCGACAGTGTAACTTTTAAGTACAAAAAGATCTCGAACGAGAAAGCTAAAGTCCAGGTCAAATGGTAGCTTGATCGGATTACAGTGCAACACATTTCGCGGACTGGTAAAGTTGGAAGAACACGAGAGCAACGGTAATCCTTGGTGAATCGGGAACGGAAGGGGAAGAGACATATAAAAGCGATATTCCGAGCAAAGAACCGAATCCTAGACTATAGGCTGAACGCATTGCCGTAAGGAGAGAGAGTGGGAGAGGAAAGGAGGCGGGAGGAGGGTGGCATAAGCATAACAATCGGGGGTGTATAGAATCGGTTGTAAAGTCAAATGCGATACTTGGCTGACCGTTTCGCGTTGGGGCTTCCCCTCGCACTTTCGGGCTCCAGGATCGGCCGCTGGTCCGTAACCATAGTAACCATGGTAACTCAAGCTTATAATGATCTTCTACCAACGGTCCAGAGTCCAGCACCCTTCTCACTTACCGACACACTCGACAACCACCCGCAATCGCCGCGCCGCTCCGAGCATCCCCCTTGACGCCGCAACGGTAGGAAGCCCTACACGCCCGTGCTCATCTTATTACAATAAAGTTATCGCAAACTTCGTTCCGCAACGTTAATCATCATCTCTCTACCTTGGAAAGTATAAGTATTTAGCAGAATACAGGCCATCGGAAGAGCGACGGCAGACACGGTTTATAATTTTACGGACAATATTGAAAAATATTGAAAAGTATTGTAAAAATAGTGCTTTATCGCTCTGTTTTGATAATACAGGGTGGGCCATCTATTGGTACGTTTTTACAGAGTGGGCCATCTATTGGTACGTTTTTAAAAATGCGATCAAATGAGCATACATTGATATTTTTTATTAATTTTTTTTTTGTTGTGAAGCTAAAAGTATCCGCGTCAAGAATGAAAAACGATTTCGTTCATGTGGCTCCCTCTAAAAAAAATTAATAAAAAATATCAATGTATGCTCATTTGATCGCATTTTTAAAAACGTACCAATAGAGGCAAATCAGTGATAAACCTCTGTTCATATAAAAGTTGTGAGCTTAAAGCACGCGACGTACGATGGCGTTATGACAGTTGGACGGATTAATTAGGCCATTAATATTAACCGTTGAACGATTGTCACGTATGTCCGCGTCGTGAAAAACGCGCCAAGTTACCATCGCGAGAGAGAGGCCTCTTGAAAAATTCAAGCTGCAGCTCAGCGGCTCGCGGAAATTTCATGGTAATCCAAATGCAAAAACCGCGCGCTTTTCTGAAATTCAACGTATTACCGTCGCGCTTGTCTCCGTATTAAGAGACACGCTAAGCGAGTTGTTTCCGTATAAGAGCGAGGCGTTGTAGCGAAACGCCCCGGAACGCGGGGGAAAAAAAACGAGCCTTAACTCAATCTGTGTACCGGTACTGAGAGCCTGCGAGCACCAACGCGGCGGCCTATCAATTTTTCAACAGCAATTCTCATTGCGGTGAAATTTTATGCCATAAAAAAATAGGAGTGTTCTCACCCTTCCTCGACAACATTACATCGAGCCTCTGTCGGGGAACGGCAGTAATGTAAAACGCATTCATTTCAACGTTCCTGCATTCGTAATGTCGCATCCTGGTATTTTAATCAGAGGCGTAACTATAAAAATTACGTGCCCGCACATACGATCGCGCCTGGCCTGTGGCGCGCCGGGCATTAAATTAAGAACGAACGATTCCCATGTCTAATGAACGCAGTCTCCGATAATGCTTTCCGCAAAAGCAATCGCGGTTATAATACACGTAAAATAATAGCAGAAATACGAAATTAACTAGAGTAATATTTTACTTGCGTAATACTGGATTAATTTTCTCATTCGTTCACGAATATCAATAATTTCCCTGTAAATGCTTTACGCGAGATGAATTGGCGCAATTACTTGTGGAAAATTATTTTCTATTTATGGTACGCGCAGGCTATCGAAAGAAGGAAACTTGGTTTTATATTAGGTGGGAAGACGTTCATCGTGTCTCGATATCACTCGGGATCCACTAATTAAGATCATTTCTGTGCGATCACGGCGAATAATCTGATCTTCTTAATCATTCGACATTCATCGCATGAAAGAGTCTTGATTTTAAGTGCGGTCTCTAATAATTTGTAATAACGATGCGCTCTTCACGGGTCTGTCATTATTTCGTGGGGTTACACGCTCGTGCAACGGATCATCCCCCCTCCACCGCGCTCGCGCGAGCCACTTATGCAAATCATCGGAGGGTTAATTCCGCCCCCTTTCTCTCATATTTCCTACTGCGTCCGACGCCTATTATGCGTAGTAATTTTCGCCGACAAGATTTTTATGGTCTGTGTGCGCACTAAGCGGAACGGAATATAACGCATTTATATGAATCAACCCTCTTCTGATGTAAAAAGGCTCTTTCTTTTTTTTTCTTTCTTTCTTTCTTCTTCTCTCCTTTTTTCTTTCTTTTTTTTTTTTTTTAATGAACGTGTATTCTTACGGCGTACCTTTTTTTCAACGATAGAACAACGCCACGTCGTGAAACGTGCATCATTATTCACAATGTATACCGACACCGAATAAATTCAGCTTCGGGAATTAAACACTGTTGTCTGGTATTTTCAGACTGGCGGACACTTTGGCGAAATTTTAGGAAAAAAACATGTGTACGTCAGGGCGTGTGTGCGCACTGCGGAGCGAGAATGAAAAATGGACTTTAAAATCGAATAGCTCCTGTCATATTATAAATTGAATTTTGGCTTCGGGAGCGTGTACCACCGAGATTTTTTTTCTCCTTTCGCATGGCGCTTTCTCTTTTCCGCTTCCCACGAATTTAGCGTTTATACATATATATACATGTATATATGTATATATATTTTTTTCGAACGTCAGTCGCGGCCACGTCGAATATTTTTGACGAATTGATAATGAACGCCCGCGGGAGGAACGGCTTTCTCGAAAGTTGGCACGTAACGCCGTTGACTGGCGCGAGTTTGTCGGTATGACGTCGTCGAATTTATCGCTCGACGCTCAACGAATTTATAACCGTAGAATTACGGTGTTATCAAGTATGCGCAGACGATCATTACATTTATAAGCACGAGAGAAGTATCGTATCAAATCGGATGATTAATGTTAATTAGATGTCAGTGTTGTTTTCTGTTCGCTTCTCGTTTTTAACATTTTACGACATTGCAATTGAGATTTTTCAAATTTAAGAGCTTTAGCATACAAAATGCATCAGGTTAATGTAAGATCGTCTAAACCAATAAGCATATTACGTAATAAATATAAATAAATATAACAACTTTATATGCTCATTAATCTCAGACGATTTGATTAATCTTATTCTATGTTTATGCATTTGTATGCTATAACTCTTAAATTTGAAAAATCTCAATTGAAATGTACTGTAGCCCTTAGGACCTATCCAAACAAATTTGCATAACCGCATAAATTTGCACGTAAAGAAAATTATCCAATTGCATTTTACGTCTTTATGATAGAAAGTAGATTGGACAGTTTTCTTTATGCATATAATTATGCAACTATGCAAGTTTGTCTGGCTAGATCCTTAAAGTTAGTGCAGCGTATAGTACATTTATCTTTGCTGTCTCCTTTTGTTTCTTCTCCGTTTTTCTTGATGGAGAGAGAAAAGCGTTTTATTCGCAAGAAAAAGTTTGAATGGACCCGCCTCGTGTTACATCAACCATTGTATAATATCTATCGTACAAAAGTGTTCATCGAAATGGAGTACAAATCACGCGACTGCATCAATCTCGAAATCGAGAACGTCTCGAAAATTGCCCTTTCTCGCTTTGTACCTCAAAGCAATGTCTATTCCGTGCGCGTTCACGACGCTAAACAAGCGGATGATCACTCTCGGTGAAGTTCCAATGGACTTTAATCTCTACGACATATATTAATACATCACGGGCTTGGTAAATTATATTAATTAAATTTCTGCCTGTGTTAGTACCGATACGAATGCGTTCCGCTCGGCATCATAACTGGAACGAGTGGCACCGTCGATAGTAAGCAATGGGATAATTCCTTCTGGAACGCCTCGTCTACTAAAGTAGATACATGTTTCTGATATTACATGAAATATATTATATCAATATTTCATATACAAAGATATTAATGCCGCTTTCATTCGTTCGATCCCAATACTTTGTAACCTACACTTAAAGTTTTCTTTTTCCAGAAGATTTAGAAATGTTTCAAACGGGATCCATAATTTATGCTAAACTATGCAAAGAGGAAAATACACAATCTTGTTAACATATAATGCTAGTCCCATGTTTAATAGCGCTATTAATACTTCAAGAAAGAGTATAAATTGTAATTTCTTCCAATCGTGGTACTATTCTTGCGGCAATCATTTGTGACTGTGAAAAATTTTCCTATTATCATTCGCAAATTTTGTATGATGGATTGTCGTATAAAATTTTTACGCTAATTTTGACCATCAGAAATTTCGTAATTAACGCTGCTGTTTCCTTCTATATGATATTTGCAATCCTTTCCATATAAACTTGTAATTTAGATTACAACGCTGCTAAAATATAGCACAACATTCACGCATATTACGAGGATGCTCTGCACTTTACTAGGTACTATGAATGCAGACAAAACCGGCTGACGTCCCCTTCATGAAGGCGTAATAGAACACCTCCATTTCCAACGGTGGCGTTATCCGGCACTGCCTGTCCTCATTATGCTAAGCACCAGAATCGATAGCATTAGAACGGCGGACTTTACCCGACTGCGCTTCCCTCCGTCGCCCCCGCCGACGTGGCAACGACCTTCCCCGTCTCTCCGATTTGCGTGCAACCCTTTCGTTCCCGCAATCACGCTGGGATAATCAGTATGCAAAGTCCAACCCGGTCCAACATGGACGATTCGCTGTAATGCAAAACGGCCAGAACGGCGGGGTGTTCGATTCCCGTCGGGGATACCATCGTGGATACCATCGTGGATAGTGCGAGAAACGCGCGGACCGCGCGTCTGTAAAACCGAGCCAGGGAAAACTGAGAAATGACCAATTTATCATTTTCGTTTCGCGGCCGTCCGCGCCCGTTAACCGATGCGCATAAATTGCGAAACTCGGAAACGCCGCTCTAGCCGCCGTTGCATCGGGCACGACGATACGTAGGATCGACCTCGGGAGTGAATCATAATGGAATTTTAATAATATTCTTACCATTTCCGTGCAACGAATTGCACTCGCGGGAATTTCGCGGCACATTTTCTCAAAATGCGCAAACCGCGAAAGTTTAGGAGTGCTTGCGGATTATCGAGATCGTAACAATAGTCGAAAGAAGAAGAGATCCTTTTATTGCAAGCATTGCCCTTAAAAATTAGAGAACAGTCTTCGTCGAAGATTATTGGTCTCTTCTTTTTAACTGAACTTTTCGCACTGTTCATTTTTTCTCTTTTTCTCTCCAACGTGGAGAGAAAAGGAAGAAAGATGAATCGTGCAAGAATTTTAGCTAAAAAAAATAAACCTTATGACTATATCTTCGCAAAACAAGGAGCTGGTGATGTAATCGTTTACCATTTATAACGAACAACGTCTGTACTGCACGTTTTTTCGTGAAAGAGAGAGAGAGAGAGAGAGAGAGAGAGAGAGAGAGAGAGAAGGAAGAGAGAAAAGCGAAACGTATCGGACGGTACAAGTACGGAAATGTAGGATAAATAATATATGCTGACCCGTAACGAACGACCGGAATAGTATCGTTGAGCCAATTTCTCCGACGAATCGTCGGGCTAATCTTTAACACCAATATGAGATACATATTACAAACAACACGTGTACTCAGTTTTTCCTATATGCCATTCTGTTTGTTATATACTTTTTTGCAATCAATATTTACACCAAGATTGTCTCCAAGACTAAATAAAGGACGGCTTCTATCAATCAGATGAAATTTATTTAAAGAATGAAAAATTTCTTTTATTACCAACACATCTCTCTTAATCTTTCAATTCGAAGAAGATATTTGTATTAATTTCTCATTTCTTAATACATACAGCAATAATGATATTTTAGTTTAATTCAAGATTCATCTGCAGCCTATAAATACCCATGGAGGCAGGGCACTGAGCATACCGAGAGACATTTGCATCCAAGTGCCGTCCGTTAGCAATCCTAGCCCAATAATCCCTGTTCGACGTCGTCTATCGGCAGACGCTATCGGCTAATGACAAAACTACAGGCTCCGACAGTGGCGCATTGGCCGTGCGCGGTGCGGACGTCGGTATCAAGTTGTTGCCAGTCCAGTTCAGTTGGACCCTCGCTTCGTTGGCCGAATGATAATTTGCAATACCCTCTTCTCCTCCTGCGCGTCCATCTACTCTACTCTACTGGCGGCAACGCCACCTCCACCTCTTTCAGACCGACCCCTGCCGTCGTTCCTCGCCGATCTGGCCTCGCGGTACCCACCGTGTCGTCCCCTCTACGTTCATGTCCACCCTTTGATTACGTCATACCCCGCGCACCTCCCCGGCCCCCAATCCTCTAATTATATTCACTCGGCGCTCCGACTCTCCAGCTCCAGGGGGTCCAATTCCGTTCACCTTTCATTACGAACTGGCTGCGATTCCAACGATCGAACCAGCTGCGTTTTTCTCTTCCCGCCTCTGTCGCGGCCACCACCATTGGTGTCGTCTCATCTCTGTCTTGCCCGACAGGCGCCGGTGTCTGCGTTCGGTGACAGGACGGTCGTTCTCCCTCTCTCTCTCTCTCTCTCACTCCCGATATCCCGATATCCTCGTCGAGTCGGTGCATGTACGGCCTGCGACGACTACCGGATGGAAGCGGTATCTCGGAATTTCCGCGTGCGTGCTGAGCGCCAGCCGTGTGATCCTGGCGAAGGGAGAAGGATTAAGTTCCTCGATAACCGTGCCGCAAGTCTGGCTTAACCGGTCGACAATCATTGTAGCGAGTTATGTCACGTCGGTTCTTCGCGGTCGGATTTTCTCTTATTTTTCGTTCTTTTCCATTTGTTCGACTGCTTCTCCGTTTAATGACACGGCGCAGGGAGTTGTGAAAATATACACGGGTGGTAAACGAGGGATCTGAAAGTCGTGGTTTGCTTTAATACGAATAAAAATTCTCACGGGGCAATAAAAAGAGGACGAAAAGAGTACATTAAATTTTCTACTGCTTAGCAATATCTTTATGAATGGCGTTTGCCGTTAATATAACAAGTCATACTATCTAGTATGCTGGTACAGTATAACTAACTAGTGCTTGAAATATGAACGAAATCTAAAACGAGTACTAAGGGATAGTATGGCGTATTCCACATTTCGTACTATACGGCGGAATTATCAGTAAGACAATACGAGATATATGCGAAGGTTCGCATGCTTTTCGGCGCTTAGACATAGTAATATTCAAAAGAAGGGGCGTTTCACCAGTGGCTGCGGCAGCGTATCTCGGCATTGGATTATTCAGACGTGTTGATTATAAACTAATGGGCCCTGAAATATAGAGATATTATACGCGACGCCGCCAGTTATTACTTCATAATTTCGAGGAAAATTATTAAGGAAGGAAGTGCCTGTCTGCTCGCGTAAGAAAGCTTAGCTATGGTATCTCTCGAAGATTTAAGAGGATCGTGCGTGCCACGAAAAAGCCGCTTTCCGCATTTATAAGAGCTTTGCCCTGATCATACATACGTGAATGTCTTTGTCGTCTACTTTTCACACTGTTAAACAAATCACCGATTATTTCATCAAAGAGTCGATATCCGTTCGTTTTGAAAAACATATCATGTAAATAATTTAGCGCTATCTGTTAAGAAATTAATGTTAGTTCATTAAGAGATATATCAATCGGATAAAATTATCATCGCCATCATATCCAAATATCAACATGATCCCGTAAATAGCTACATTCAGCTGGAAAAGCAGCTTTACAACGTTTACAAGATTCTTTAAACAAGATTTCTTATGATTAGTTTTAGTTCCTTGTTGGATCTAAATGTAGAAGAAATAATATTAAAGGATCTTATTGCAAAAAAACAGTTAGAAAGCTGCTTTTTCTGTTAAACGGAGCCTACAAGTTCCTTCTATGGAGTATGTGCACCGAAATTCTATGTAGGAACGTGGACAATAGTTAAGCCCTCCTTAGCCTCTATAACGAGAATGCAGAGGAACGTCAAGCGCCCGGTTGTCGCGGTCGTCACGGAACTCCATTATTACTCGCCAATTAGCCATGATTAAAATATTTGGGCATCTCGCGTGCATTCAGAATATTAATATACACGTGATCCGCGGCGTACGGAAGCAACGGTTATATGGAAATGCACGAGCGATAGGAAGGAAAGCCCTCCTTCATTGATTAAATAATCCCACAAAAGCTCTCGTTAATGACTTATTTATTACGCCAATTATGTTCGGCCTATTAACCATGGTGGTGCATGCGCGTGTGAAGCTAACGCATCCAGATATCACTCCGATCGTAAATTTCATCGAAATTACCCGAAAATCGTCGTTAATTGCGTATTTACACGCGCAGTTAGTTAGTCAATCGGTTAGTTTTATGATGACGCGCGGTTTACGTATCATGTACGTATTTGATAAAACGCTCCGGTATACCTATTCTCATATGCTCGAGATAATCGCTTTCACTCGCATTATCGCGAATTGGAACTTCGATCACGAAAAACAATTTCGGAGCTGATATGAGTCTTTTTTAGCACGAGCGATAAATCTTTTTCGGATAATTTTCAAGTTTCATTTTTCGCGTCGGTTTACTCGGTGAAAAAAGGTCGTGGTTGTCCTAAACGTATATATAATTACTTTCGCATTTTGTAATGGCATTGGTTAAATATACGAAATTACACTTCAGCCAACTTGCAAAAAGTTTTAGTAAATAGATGGTATAAATTTTTTTTTGAACGCATAGCTTTCAGACCGCAGTAACAATTTTAATCTGTACATTAGGAGATAAAATTAAATTAAATTGTTAATTAAATTATGACATTGCGCCGCTTTCGCTTACGCAGAAATTTATTGTCTTTATGTAGGGATATTATCTTATCTTTCTTTCAATCGTTATTTTAATTTTAGGAATGTTGTTAAAGTGAAAAATTTAATCTTATCAAATTTACGTGATGGCGATAATTTATATATCGCGTAAGCGTACAGATAATCGCTGCGCGCAAAATTAGATCATACTTTTCATCGTTCTCGCCTAATCCAGTCGCCGTGCATAAATTGTTCGAGAAAATCGTTAGGCATAGTTTCTAACTTGGAGAACCCGTCGACTTGGAAATTACACGAGCATTCTTTGAACTCTCGACTGGCAATAATTCAAAACTTTCGGACCTAATCGATATCCTCGAACAGGCCCCTCTTCTAAAATACATTCGTCTTAAAATAAGGGAACGTGATCTTAAAATATAATCTATTCCCTTCCTTGGAATTTCTGCGACAGGGTCTCCAGGACGATTTCTTCAACAATTTAGAAAATCTGACGTGCTAAAACTGGCGTTCGAGTATACCGTTTTAGAAATATTTCATATAACTTATAAGAGTGTCTTGAACCTGCAGGGGATAGGGTTTGACCGACGTTCTTGTAATGGACGTCCAGTGGTCGAATTTAATTCGAATACGGTATAGCGCGGCTAGGGTGACGGCTCGGCCAGAAACAGAACCAGAAGAGGGTTGCTAAATATTCAAGCATTACGGCTCTGCATAAATTCATTTCATTATAGCGCCACCAAACATTGCTTTTGATGCTTTCCGCTCGTCCCCTGCAACTAAGCCACCCGCACCACGGTCCCATAGTCCCGTCCGTAACCGCCAACGGCGCTCCATCCGCCGCATTCCGCTTTCTCACCCCCTTTTCCTTCTCATCCCATTCTTCCAATCGCACCCTTTCTTGCCATTAAATACCATCAAGTCCGTTCGACGTCCGCTCCGCTCGCCGCTCGGCGAACTCGGATCAGTCGGATCTCGGTGTTCGAGATGACTGACACATAAGATCAAACATAATTTTAACGGCATATCCACATCTTGTTTTCTCTCCCCCATAATTTATTCTCCCTCTTCTCATAATTCGTTATTTCGTTGCCACGGCAGTTGCACCGTCACGGTACGATAAAAGTCAGCTTTAATTGTCGTTGATAACAAGCATTTTTAAAAGTACACGCCGCTCCACGATTTTTTAGCGCTGCAAAAAAAGTCAGTCGATATTGCAGTCAGTTTAATAAAGCCAATAATAACAGCCATAATGACGCTATTAACGCGCATGGATGTTGCAAAAATGCATTAACCGTATATCGAGGCGAAAAGCCTTTGCGCGCCGTTTGCGATAAAAAAAGGTCCGCATACGCCAATCGCCGACGCAACGACAGCCTCGGTTATGGCGACTAAATTATACTCTCCTTTTTTTTCAGCCCGTCGGCGTGCGAGCGCCATTATTCGGCTCGTAGGAACGTTCGATCTGGGCTCATCGAACTCACGATACGTCAGTGGCACGCAGAGAAACGCGAAGCACCGTGGTGTCGTGGTGCGGCAAAGCGGCAGGCCGGCCTCTCATGCATATGGAGCGTTTCATTATATTAAACCCTTTCAATGTATAATTTACTTTTGCGTGAGTCATTTGAGGTACGGCCTGTGCACGGGCGACGGAGGACAGAGAGGGCCCTCTGCAACATCGCCGACCTAAAGATAGCACCCTGGCAGAGGCTCGATAGCGCGCGCCCGGTATACATTATCCTCACGTACGATTTTTCACGGAAGTTTTGCTTCCTTCACACCTTTATTGCGACAAGCCCATTTTGCATAGTGCCGGCCGTCGCGCGTTGCTCGTTGCGCGGCCTAGCGCTGGCATGGTGTGCTCTGTCAATGCGCGACGTCGCGTCACGTCCCGTTTCCTCGTCGGAAGAAAACCGTTTGTGGAGATGTGAAAGCACCACTGCCGCTTAAAACGAGGAGACGCGATCCTTGGGATCCATCTACTGCTATCTCCTCTAATTTTTACACGAGTAAATCTGATTCGCGTCCGCGATTATACGTAGAATATATTACTCGCGTCGTTTTTTTTTTTAAACATAATTACTTGCGTGGAATGTTTCTGACGCCCCAATATTATGTACTTTTTTATTGCTCTCATTATTGATTTACGATTAAATGAAGATTGATAATATTTTATGCATCTGTATCCGTTAAATAAAGATAAATGCAAATTTTTTTTTAATTGTGAAACAATTTGCGCTAAATATAATAATGTGTATAAATAACATTCACATATTTAGCGAATTTATAAAGCGGGGATATTCTGAATATCTCACACGAATAATGAAGAGTTAACAAACGTTGTACGGCATCGGTATGAGTAATAGAAAGTTTATTTTCACACAGAAGTTTTGCTAAAGTACCTAAAAAGTTAGCTAGATGCAAATGAAAGTAATTTTATTGCGTTATCGAAATAATTGTATAGGACATTCAAGTTACTAAAATGCTGGTTACTAGAATGGCGAAACTTTTTGCAGCATTGCTCGTCATGCTTGAGTTTCGTAACTATTTTAATATGGTCCAATAAAACTATTTTCAGATCAATATTTAGCAAAATTTTTAGATATTTTAGTAAAATCGTTCTTTCCGTGCAATCGTTCTCATTGGATCGTAGAAATTTATTATGGTCATTATGCGACAGAAATTTTAGCGAGTTAAATATTTATACTCGACACAAAGAAATTGTATATGAGGAGCAGACTTTCAAAATGCGTTTTATCCAAAATTTATCATTTTTAGAAAACGAGAAAGAAAGAAACTCGCACGCAAGAAAATTACGCACTTTACAGAAAATAACAATGTGCCAATTAGTAGAATAGTGAAATATTAAACAAAATTGCTAAACGATTGCTAAAAATATTAAACAAATGCATCTTGTTTGTCTCTAGTTAAAAAACATAATGCACTTCGAAATGTCTATATTTTTCAGTATATAAATTAATGATGAAAAAAATGCTTTCTGAACATCTCAAAGCAGCTTATAATATAAGTCTTTCAACACTGAACACTACGCGATCTCTAACTAAAAAAATGAAATGATTTTGGAGGAAATATATTTTGGAATTCCGCTCTTCGTATGCCGATACTTATGTGACAGCGTTTCTCCTTACCAAGGATATTTATTGGATCGATGTATATTAACATTCCAGAGAGTAAGTCATCCAATCTCGCATTTACATCGCACGATTATGGCGCTAATTAACGAAAGCCTTCATTCATTATGCAAATAACTAATAACGCACGGACGAGTGCGTAATTCTCGACGTGGCGCGTACTTAAAATGTAATATAACAAAGTAAAGCGCAATTAGCAGTAACGCAAAGGTATTGTTAATTAGCAGAGCGACTGCTGCCTGCTTTATTATTTAACTGCGTATCCAGTTGCCTTCGGGCTACAAAGGAACAAATAGGCGGGTTTTATCGAGTTCGTCGCGCGTAATAGGTCAGGTACGATCGCAAGAGGCGAAAAAAGGACTACGAGCCAGTTAATACTTCGCAGCTACGCGTTTTCAAACCACGCAAAAGTCGGATTAATTCGCTAACAAGTTATCGCTTCGAAAATGTACTTTCGAAGAATTGAAAAACTTTCGAACGTGAGCTCAAAACGAAACGGTTTTTTGTTCTTACATGTTTCTATCGTTCTATCACATGTAAATTTCTTTTACAAATAAAGCAGATAATACATTATTAACTTAGCGAGACTCGCTAACTAACGCAATTTACATAATCTTCTTATTCAACCTTTAGAATATATCTGAATTTGTCGCGATTAACATTGCATTAGTACATTAAGATATCCTCTAACAAAATTAAATTTATGCTTTACGCGCGAGAGACCCTCTAATTTTTCGCGTTATGCGATTTTCGCTTTCGCGGCATTCCACATCGTCACGCATTTATAAACGTGTGTTGCGAATTTCACTCGAGAAATTTCGCAAAGCTGAATTCTATGATAATAATGGTAAAGATCGTCATTCTCGCATTCACGTGTTATATCTGGCGTGCAAATCGAATGAAAGTTTATTTCCATGGCGCGAAATTGTCATGTCTTTCTTTTTTTAGAAACACTCACGGTATTTGCCGCATGACGACTGACTTCTAGTTTGACGGATAAAAGTTACATTAATTTTCAGGACGTTACGTCGACGTTAAAAAATATGCGAACCGCTCTTTTTGCCCGTCAGGGTTTGGGAGCCGTATTTCGGTTCGTCTCTGACCATCGTTGGGGTCCGCTGGGTGAATCGGACATTCACAGTAACACAATTAGACCAACAATCGATAGGAACTGCTAGTGATGAGTATGAATCTCTTCTTGAACCATACAGATATCTTGAGCAAAGGAAATTTTTTTAAATTCAATCTTTCTTGTTAAACATTTGATCAATCAAAATACTTGTCTGTACTAATAATTATTATTCGCTAGTATATTAATATATACAATTATTAACGACTTAGCAATTAAGTTCTGTCGATGTGTGTGTGTGTGTGAAACTAATCTCTAAAAGGTTCATAAGAAGTCGTCGTCATATTCGAGATTACATTACATTATTTTTATTTCGGTATTGAATAATGAAATGGTATTCTCTAAATTCTTTGAAGTAAAATTAAATTCTAAAGAGTGAAAATTGAGACAGTCTTAAAAAAGAGTAGTTCAATTTTCAATCTTTAAAAGTGAGATCTCACTCTAAAAGTTCAGAGAGTAAAAAAGTCTTTCACAGTTTTCGTAATTCCTGCATTATTAAGATAAATTATTATTAATAAAGCACTAGAAGCCATCAATATTAATGAGATGAACGTATTTCTAAGATCGATTTCTCTGTTCAGACTCGGGTACTGTTTGAACTTTTCACTAGAATACTACCCTGACCACCTATGTCCCCACCTTCTGCTCTTGTTCACAGTATAGGATTTCATCTCCCATCCTCTGGCACCTCACGCTCTCTTTCCAACGAACCATCCCCTATCTCATTTGGCCTCATTGTGCCTTAGCGTCCATTGTTTTTTAAATTACGAACCCCACTTCTGTCAGGCGAAACTCGATTTCATTTTTTGCCGGTACTGTCACTTGCCTGAAACGCTTTTCGCGATCCATTCAGCGGGTTGTCTTTGCTAGGGTAGCTGAAACGTATCCAGCAGCGATAATCAACCCTCGCCGTGGAGCTACGAGCAAAGTACATCGTCGAAAAATCAACTGGCATTGATTATTCAAAAATAGAGCTTATTATGTAATCTGCGTTGCTCAATTATGTTTATACGTGTACGTTTCCTTTATTTCTGATTGGGATATGAAGCAAGTGAATAATTAATACAATTATTAAAAGAAACTGTACTATATTAAAAGAAAACACGTATATTATTTTTTAAACTTGGTTTCGTTAATCCATCTTTCACCTTCGTATTCGTTCTTGGTTGTCGACTCTTACTCAGCGTTATACCTTTATTCTTCTTTTCACTTTTACGTCTATATTCTATGTATAATGATACCGTAATACAAGTAATTCGCTCTGATTCCCCAATCCAAGCTTTTAAAACGCTACTCTAAATTCTAATTCCCTTGGAGGCCGCATTCTTCCGAGAAGCACACTCGAGCGTCCCATTGATAGCTGTCATCGATAACGCCCGGCATGACACTTTCACGCGCGCGCGACCCATTTGCCGGCATAAATCATTGGAAACGAAAACATATCCCCGCGGCCACGCAAATTTGCCAACACCCGACCGCAGCGCGAGTGAGAGCGAGAACGGGAGCGAGAACGAGTACGGGGACTTTCACGAGAGGCGCGCGAATGACGGAGATGATCCCGGTCGAAAGAGAGAGAACGCGCGTAAACAAACGCGAAATCATGACACGACCGCGGCCTACGTTTCGCACGCACACGGCCAGCGTGGTGCGTACACGCACGTGCACGTTCACATGCTCGCGCGTGTACGGCCGACAGAGTCCGGCGGTCCGGCACGCGGGATTCAGCGGTGGTGCGACGGAGAGCGAGGGCGCGACGCGCGACGCGCGGAGAATCAGCGAGGAAGCGAGAGAAACCCATCATGCGGGACAGAGGTGGCGAGAGAGGGAGAGAGAGAGAGAGAGAGAGAGAGAGCGCGCGCGGACCAGAGGCGAGGTGTTCTAGCGTGGATGACTCGTCATTGCCGTGGGGCGCGCGTGCCGCGCAACCATACAGCGTGCACGCGCGTGTACACGCGGACGCACGCGTATGCGGCGCGAGCCGGCACCAGCGAGGCGCTATCCGCTCGGTATGCCGTGTCCACTGGGTGACCTGGAAATGTGTGTCATGAAGAACGCGCGAATCATTGCGGGCCATTCATTCGATACGTGAGAGATGATGCGCGCCATCTGCGAGTCTCGCCTCCGAGACGCGCTTTTCAGATTGTTATCTGCTACAAGCATCGAATGGATCGAATTTTTATCAAGATACCAATTATTCGGAGCTGTCTTGAGAATTTCTCACGTTGATTAACCAAATGTCATGCACGCGACAATCGCAGCGGTAGATACAATAAACTTTTTACGACGTACGTATATTTAAGTGATACTTGTATATATTTCATTCTATATTCTGTATATGTTCCATTTTTTCTCTTTTTAAGAATCTACGTCGACGCGGCCAACGAAAATTCAATGACATTCGGGTATACATAATTTTTAAATAGAATGAGTTACTTGATGAACGGGGCGTGAACTAAGGTTGTTTATATTTATGATGGCGCATAGGATCCGTAATGCTTCGATGTTGTAGCTCCTGTCAGGGCTACTGTTAACTACAGTTCATATATTTAGACAAACGCGTTACCCCTGTAATAATAAACTGCATTTCATCATCGTGACCCCTTTCGAGCCTATACTTGATTTCGCGCCCCGTTTTAATGGCCTTGTCACCAAAGTACGATATAGGTACCATGTCCCTCCATCATCATTTCCGGTAAACGGGGGTCCATCGCGCCGCGGACGCGAAATCATTTGGCGACAACATTTCGGGAACACCCGGTGG
>NW_017299926.1:2186963-2193288 GCF_001594075.2 Trachymyrmex cornetzi | reverse complement strand
GGGGGCGGCGTGGCACGAGGGGGGAGGGGTCGCATGCAGAGGCTATTGTATTTCGCCACGCGGGACCCGGTGTGTATCGTTACCC
Source organism: Trachymyrmex cornetzi (assembly GCF_001594075.2). Classification (NCBI taxonomy): domain Eukaryota; kingdom Metazoa; phylum Arthropoda; class Insecta; order Hymenoptera; family Formicidae; genus Trachymyrmex; species Trachymyrmex cornetzi. The sequence goes on along the minus strand of NW_017299926.1, from coordinate 2,193,203 downwards.
TGTTGATTTCGCGTTATATCGTTATGATGACGATATAATAGCCCCTGGCGATGCTCAGCGAGTAGATTTACTTTGATATGACATAGCGGCACGCTCGCGGATATGCGAGGGCTCGCATATTTTTACACTTCGAGGAACGTGCGTGTCACTCGCATTACTGCGAATCGCGTTAACAAGGAGGCTTCCCTTTCACTTGCCGTTTCGCCGATCACGCGAACGATATGTGTGTAAGACGCGCGAGATGCGAAAAGTCATGAAATGTCATTGTAATTAAAAGAGACTGCAGTTTAAAAGCGACGAAGTTTGCCGCTATCGTTATAATGAACCTTATTACATTGCGAGCAGCGTATATCTGGTTATTATTGATTTCAGCTTATGTCGTAGCGACAAAACGATTATGTTTGCTTTCGTGTCGACTACACGATATCATGCACCTAATTAAATCCGATATTAGTTTATTTCTGTATTGAGAAACTATTTATGACAAAAAGATATACTACCTATCCTCGTGCGCGTAATACTCTTAAATATGTAACATTATATATCCATAAATCAGGCAAATAAATGTGAGAGGAGACGGGGGCACGGAAGCCGTGTCCACGGATTTCCAGAACTGTGTGATATCATCTAACTCGAAATATCCATAAACCAAAGCTACAGCCGTACCCGTAACCGCGGGGCTTGAAGCAGCAACAATGTATTCGGCATTCTCTCTCACCGGCAGGAAAGCGCCGGTACTACAAAAAAATAAGTATCGCCAAATTTTTACCATGCAATACCGTCGCAACGTGCAAAAACAAAGAGCCCGGAGGAAGATTCAATCGCGGCATTCAAGAAGGCAAAATAAAATTACGTGACATGCCGGCACAACAAAGTGTAGCATCAGCGGTTGTTCCATCACGCCGGGCCAATCGTAGCAAACTTCCATCCCCCGGTAAAGTCCGGATACATTCTCGAAAAGAGGAAAAAAATCCATCGGGGGCGTGGGTGGGGCCGGGTGCGGGTGGTATATTGCAGATCAATACAATTGCACGTTAGTGCTAATAAATAATAGGCGGTGGGAGCAGAAAAAAGCGCGCAATGCAGCAACGAACACAACACACAAATAATACGCAATACATCAACCACGCCGGTAGGTAGGTACGTACGTGCCTTCCTCTCACTCCCACCCGCACGTTCCGTCTCCCTCTTGCCTCCACCTACCGCCAGTCCCCTTTTTTTCTGCCCCGCACCTATAACCGTGCAAGCACCACCCCCGGGGCACCGCCATTTCCGGACAAATAAACTCTAGTCGACGTAATTTTTACGCCGGGCGCCAAACGCGACGAAAAGCGGGGACCGCGAACGGCATTCGGCGGGAACAATGTGAAATTCTACCTCGACCGTCTTTCCATTCTGCGACTCTGCCAACCGACCAGTACACTTTCGAGAATACTATATATATCCTAGACGTAAGATGCGATGCGACGGAAAGACAATTTTTTTCTGAAATTTTTTTCTATTAGATTGAATAATTACCCCAGACTGTAGTATAACCGTTTCTTTTTTAATAGAGTTAAACTAAATTTTTATTATGTTCGATATTTTTAAAATACAAATAATATCTATATAATTTCTACAATAGCGTTAGTTAGGAATTGGCTTCTCTGAAACATTGATTTAAAAAAAAATTCAATTTTGATATTTTCAAGCAAATCAAGTATCTCAGATTTCGAAAGATATATATTGTATCTTTCGAGTCTAGACAGTTTGTTAGGGTTTGTATAAAGCAATGATTGAAGTTGAAAATAAAGAAAAATACGATCCGTTCGGTATTTCGCGATAATTAAGAGTGATTAACGTTACGCGGCAGAAGGGTGAAGGGTGAAGGGTGAGGAAGGGTGAAGGGACAGCGCGTGTCCCAAAAGTCGTCGACGCGGCATGGCTGTCGAACATTAGTTAATTTTGAAAAATTGCACTAAACACGCGCTCCGTGAATTGGCTTCGGGGAGCTTTGGCAGGCCAATCGGGAGGAGACATGCACGTAGATATCTCCTCTCTCTCCTCTCGTATACGCGGCGATCGGGGGCTAGTCACCCCCGCGTCCAACCACCCCCCTTAAGGGCCCTTCCCGCGCCGCGTCCCGACCCCACCAAACCCCTCTCTGTCCAGTGACCGACCCAACCTACCCACGCACACGTTAATGCCTGAAAAATGTACGGCAATTTTTTATTTTTTAATACGCTTCTTGTCTCTCTCTTTCTTGCCTCTCGCGGCGCGGCGCGGAGCTTTTTCTCTCTCCGTCTCGCCCTCTATCGCCCTCTTTCCCTCTCCGCCTGCACCCCCGTATGCGTGATGTAGCGCCTCGTTCGGTTCGTTCGGTTGGTCGGTCGGTCGGTGCGCGGCCTCTGGGTTTTTTTTCGCTCTATCGATAATTTGTTTGGATAATTTCCAATGGTATTGATCTAGATGTACATCCTGCAGGACGAGCGCAACGCCTATACCGTCGCGCACAAAGCGCGGCGATGGGCGCACGTATATATATATATATACGTATAGTAGAGGCGGAGGACGAGACGGAAGGTCGGGAAGAGGGTCGGGGCTGATCGTGAGTTACTGACGTTTTAGTATTTATCCATCTACGAGCTCGTTTTCCGCGTATCCGCTTAGGCGGTGGAGACACCCATACACATCTACACGCAATATCGTGCACAGGCGCGCATCGTTCTCTCTTCTCACGGAACACGCACGCATGCAGCCGACTCGGTTCAGACACCACCGGCATACGACTATACGAGTATACGAGTATACGACTATACGAGTGCGTTCGGCCGTCCGGCGTTGTAATATTTCGTTAGCCGTGCCGGGGCCATACGGGACGGGTGGGTGGGTGGGGATGGAAACTTTGATGAATCGCCCTCGTCGCCGATACCGCAGATCGACAGATACGATGGCTGGTCTGTCGTCGCGCGCGGATTCCCCGTCACGGGGGGAGAAAAAAGAAAGTCGACGGCCGACAGGTGCACGCAGCCGCGGCTTGAAGGCTAAATGATCCTGTTTGCACACCCTTATCCTTGCACCTGCCTGTTGATTTTTTTTGCGAATCTTCAGAGTGTCCCGCGCGCACTGATGTGCTATTTCAATTGTATTAAACGATATCGTATCGAGATTAAACGCTATCTCGAATGTGATACAATTTTAAATTTGTCAAAATAACCAAAATATTTTAAAACAAAACTACTAAATATATATATCGGACGTGTTTGATTGTTTAAATTTATTTTTATGAGTTATGAGGATTTACTTTTTCAAAATATCAACGTTCAATCAGACTTAAATGTTACGATTTCATTTATTAATCAATTTTTAAAGAGCGATAAAAAAACGTCTTAATATATTAATGAATAAATTAGTAAATGTTCACTTCCATGACTGAGCAGAACGAAGAACGGAGAAGAAATGGATAGGGAAGAAATTGTTTGTGTTCGTAAAGACAATGCATTAGCCGTGGAAAGAGTAGCGGAATAGGATCGGACGGATAAGAGATAGGGTGAGGCGAGAGACTTCTGTTCTTTGGGGGTTGGTTTTCACCTCACTTAGCCTCTCGTAACGGTCGACTCGGTGACCGAGGGCAACCGGAGTCGGTGGGTGGGCGAGGATGCGCCGGTCTTCGTACCTTCGAGTCAAGTTTTAATTAGCTTTTCCGAATTACCGATGTAGCGGACCCCGACTCGCAGCTTCAGACTCCTTTGCCAGAAGGACAAAGAGGGAAACTCGGAGTTACCCGCGCGCCTCTCTCGTTTTCCCCTGACCGCGTCCCTGACTTGGACAATAGCCAAGCAGCCGAGTACAAGGATCTTGATGAGAACGTCTAACTCGGCGAGTGTTCGTAATTTTGATCCTTAGAACGATCTTCTTAAGTATTTCCTTAAGTATCTCTCTTCCTCTCTCGCTAGATCCGACTATGCAAAATCATGAACAATTCGGTAAGACAGTTTGGAATTATTAAAAAATATATGCGCGATACACACACAATAATACAATTCTCGGATATTGTATATAACTGATTATCGCAAAATCGACAAGAATGCCGAAGCGACGTAACTCGAATTAATTAAAAATTGATAATTCTGTAGTCCCTGTGTTTATGCGGGCGCTCTCGTGATGCGTAATAACGTAAAAGTAAATAAACAGACACATATAGCTGATACCTATCCCTGCGCGGCAAAACGAACAATGGGCGCGTCGATCGGAAATATAGGAAATGGATAAGAATGCATTGATTATAACGAACTATAATGCGATTTCTCTGATACCGAGGCGGCCGACGACGCTGTTCGAATCCATTTCACGTTACGTAAAATCCTATTAAACATCCGATGTATCGATGTTCTCGATAAACGCGACGTAAACCGCTTTAACGTGTTACCGGCGCTGACCTATGACTCTGATGATTAAAACGCGGACTTCTAAACAATGTTCGACTGTTCCTAATTAACTCGCGTTGCGTATCGAATTACCAACAAACTTTTCCTCTCTCGCCCATCCTTGATAATTTTCGGGTCTTGACGCTATTCAAACTTAAACTAGCGTCATCGACCGACGCAGAGAGTGGGAGGGGAGGAGCGCGACGATTGACAATGACATTTATATTGACGCAGAAATCACGCGTTATTCAGCGTTTGATATATCCCGAGGATACGATATATCTAATGAAATTAATTAACACTGTAATTATTGACTTCACAGATAATTAAACGCCAAGTTACTTATGAGTTAATAAATTATCATTTGGATGCATTATCCGCAGCGATTTACATTAAAATTATTATTTTTAATCTATTTTATATTTATCAGATAAACAATTTTATGTGACGGTAAACAATTCCACACGTTTATACACAATTGCTTTCAAATTAGCCTTACAATTGTTGTACAATTACTACGTTGTTTCATTTCGCTGAAACTGTTACATTTAAATGATTTATCCAACACAAAGTGATAAACTGGAGTAAGATCAGAAAGTGGAGCATTCTAGAGCAACCAACCAAGATTGTTCAAGATTGTTCCTACCCTGGATGATGATGCCTATGATGGAGCAACAGTACGTTGCAGAGATTCTTCAAGGTCTTCCTCGTGAGGGTGTAGGAGAGCAAGCAGGGTGCTCGAGTTGAGGAAAAATCTCGCGAGCCTTCGCTCGCATCCCCAATCTCGCGAAAGCCGTCGAATTCGTTTAACGAGGACGGTCGGATGGCAGAGGCCTGTCGTCGAAAAAATCGTCGCCACACCCACACCCACACCCACCCACGTGCCCCACCCCTCCTATTTCTCCCTGTCCCCCTGGCCCCCTGGTCCTGTGGAACCCCCTGGATGCGGGAGGGGCATGCTAGCCGTGCCATCAAGGTGCTCGATATTCCGCGCATTTCGGTATTTCCCAATTAATAGGAAAGCGCGCGCGAGAGCGTTCGCTCGCTCGCTCGCTCGCTTGCTCGCTCGCTCGCCCGGTCTCTCGCGCAAATAGGAACAAAAAGAAGCACGTATACACGTAGATGTGCATGTGCATGCGCGCCGCACGCGCGAGTGACTGTGCGCGCGGGCGCAGCCGCGTGCACGCCGAAATATACGGGCACGCGTAAACACACGTACGTGACCGTGTACCTATACTATAGCGCACGCGTATTCTGACAAAGCTTCTAACGCGAAAAAAAGCAGGGACTGCAAGCGGACGGGAGGGCGCGACGTAGGGCGGCGGGCAGGAGGGACGAGGGGGTGGATGGTCGAGCGCGAGTAGAAGAGAGACGACTATCACGGGTGCGAGCGAGAAGCTGGACGATTGGATAGAATCAGCAGTCTGCGAGTAACAATGGGGGGTTCAATTGAAAAAATAATTTAATGTGTCCTTTTAATTAAACAGAGAGGAGGGACAGGCGGGTGAGGACCGAACGGGTGGCACCGGCGTACACCGCGGCGTAGGGCGAGGGTACGGGGATGGATGGACGAGAACCGAAAGAGGACGTACACGGGGTGGCGCGGAGAAGCAGCCAGCAGTGCAGGAGGAGCAGGAGGACGAGGTGGAGGACGCGGAAGAGGAGGAGGTGGAGGCGCGGCTCGGATGGACGCGGAAATTTAAAACCTGATCAATTGATAGGACGGAATGAAAAAAGTAGGGTTGTGGGGTTGCGCGGGTGGCGGTGCCGGAGGAGAGAGAGAGCGGGTGCCACGGCGCATCGACGGCGCGGGAGGGGGATGACGAGGCGGAGG
>NW_017299926.1:2181196-2186480 GCF_001594075.2 Trachymyrmex cornetzi | reverse complement strand
CCGCCGATGCCGCCGCCACCACCGCACCGCCGCCGCGACCGCCGCGGCAGCACCATGAGATGACGCACAATGAAACAAACGAAAAATGGGAATTCCCCGATCTGTCGAGTTACCCGCGGGGTTTGTGTTACCTGAGTTCCGATTCGCGACACTTTACGACGATAACGCGCTTGATATCGCGTTCGTACCGAAGTACGTCCGACCACTTGATTCGGCTTTTGGTACCAAGAGTCAAGGATTCCCAAGCTTATGGAACACGTAGAAATTCAATTTTTTTCGAAAAATTCATCTATGTAGAATTTATATCTTTGTAAATATAAACAATTAAAAATTTAAAAGTTTAAAAGTTTTATATTTACTTAATTTTCGTAATTCATTAAAATACTGCACGATGTATATAAGGAGTTATACTTTAACGTTATTTTAAAATTATCCAAAAAGAAAGTAAAGAATTTCTTGTATAATATGTACAACTGTGGATCTCAAGTTTTTTATTTTTTTACAATACACACACACATATATATATATAAATAAAATGACATATATATAGTAAATATAAATATAGGTCGCCATCGATGTTTGGTGATTTAAATGCTTTGATACCATCAAAGTGAGTTTAAAGCGTTAATTGACTTCTCCTCGACAATTCGATGGACATGATAATGACGACACGTCGCGTCGGTTTGGAACACGAGCGACGAGGAAAGTCAGCGTGGTACCGCGACGCAAGCAACTTCTTCACAATTGACTTCGTTAACGCGACGTTTCCGACGCGGAAGAGCGCAAGTACGACGACGTACGGCGCTTCTGAACCCCAATGGACATTATTACGAGGCGAACTGAACCATAGATAAACTCCCGGCGCACGAGATCACGGAGCGCTGCGGAGCAATATGAAACTTCTCGATCTAATATGGCTTGAGGCGGCGACGAAGCGTGACGTCACATCCGCCGTCCCATCCACCGGTCATCTTGAATATTGAGTCGACCACCAACGGACCGGAAGTTATGAGATTCGGATTCCGACCCCGATGCCTCGATCCGCGTTTATATATCACGAATCACGAATGACTCCGTTTCGGCTCGGTGAACGTCTCCCGAGCATGCGACTTTCCCTTGCGTTTGCGCCTCGGCACTGGATTGCTGGATGCCGCGGATTAATGCCGTTTCGCACACTCTCTGCCCGTATTTTATCGCGGTGAACGTATCGGTGTAATACTCCATGCAGTCGAGTAAACAATCTGTAAACGAGAGGAAGCTGCAATACCCTCCTGTACGAAAGGATAAATAAATAATCGAGAGTCGCGCTGATTTGCGTTGTTTAACGCGACAAAAATAATGCGTCGTGCAAATTGTGAATTACGGGATCGGACGATGTATAATTTTGTATGACGCAAATTGCATTTCGCGCTTATTTCCGCGAATCTTTCCTCGATACTTTGTATAATGTATTTATACGAATGCGAGAACTGGAGCAGCGCATTAATAATAACCCTATTAGCCGACTGTACCGAGGCAAAACAATCGATAATTCATTTGTTGCGTCCATTAAAAATGTAATTTAAAAATATATTAAAGGGGTCGGTTCTCTGGCGACGAGAGAGAGAGAGAGAGAGAGAGAGAGAGAGAGAGAATGACAGTGAGCAGGAGAGAGAATGAGAGGGAATGACGAAAGGTAAAAGAGAGACGAAGGGTGAAAGAGTGAGGGAGAGAGAGAGAGAGAGACAGAGAGACACTGAGAAAGTGTGGAGGCGGAGGTATGCCGGTCGAATGCAAATGAATTATTAAAAATTTAATCAATCGAATCGGCAGTGCCTTGCTTCCCATCTACGACGTAATGATTATTCATGCTGAGGTGGTTTCGCGCGAACGAATATTTATAATTTGTTTATTTAAATTGTTCGGCCGGCTCCGTCAGCGGGTCGCGCACCCTCGCGAAATTGCGTTATTAAGTTTACCGTTTCGTATAAATCGCGTTTCCAGGCCAGATTATTGGAAACTCGGAAGCTGCCCACTTTATACGCTCTTACAGTATGTAGAGGCCAGAAGGTCTCACCACCTTTTCTCACCGACGAGAAACGTATTTACAATACCGGCGAATATCTGCATAAAAGCGAGATTCGAAGCATAGACTTAACACTTTTCATTTATCTACCGAGCTCCATACAGCTGCACTAATAAAATTCATATCTCACTCTTAGCGCAGTTTGTCAACATGCATTATGCATGCATCCAAAACATTGCGAATAAGTTTTCAAAATATTTTATTTTACATTTAATAAACAAATGTTATTTTCAATATATGTATTTTATTCGTACTAAAGAATTACAAGCATAATTTATGATTAATAATTCTGCCGAATCAAAATAAAATTTATTGTAGTATTGTATGAGAGAGCACCGGTTATAATCAGTCCGACTCTCATAATGGAACTCGAGTATTTCATTTATATAGTCTCTAGGCTAATAAAAAGATAGACTGTTTGATTCCTCAAAGAAAGGGAAGATGGGAAGAATTCTCTCAAAATTTGACAACGTCTCGTTTCCTGCTACACTTCTGGGACTACCGCCGTAGTTCTTCGGCGCCCGCCACGCGCCTCTTCGGCATTCCCGCGTCATATTCCAAGGTAATGTCGATCGATCGGCTCATTTAAATGTTGACCGCCTCGGCAGGATATAAAATTCAAAGTGCCTTCATAGATACTTTCATATGCGGCGATCTCTTCGCTCCTCCGCAGCAGCCTATCCATTTCTGTCTCGGTCTCCGTCCCTCTCGGATCCCATCGGTCGAAACGTATTCGTCGGCCTAATATATTTATGCAGGAATATATGCATGTACATGGAACCCACTCTCTATCCCTTCCTTGTGCGCGGGACCCTTTACGAAATGCACGTGTACTAGTACACATGCATATGAAATTATGTACGTGGTAGTAAGATTATGCATGTGCCTGACCTCGAGAATCGATACGTATATAGAGGGGAGGGGGGCAAAGTGGCCAGCCAAACTTTCCGGCTGCTCACCCACTGCTGAGTTTTCTCGCGCAGTTTAAGTACATATATGTATCTGCATAAAAGTGTGTTATATATATATATATATAATATTTTGACATCAATAGTTGCTGAATTAATGAATTAAATGTAAATAATTGCCTTAAATTATCAATTTAATAATTTTTACTTTAATCTTTTTGCCTACCTTTTAACCTTTTTCGTCCTTCTCAACTTAATGATTTTTATTTTAATCTCTTTGCCTACCTTTCAACCTTTTTCGTCCTAACTGCTAAAGTTTTATTAAGGGAATAATTATTTTTATGCAAATGCTATAGTTTTAGAGTTAGGAAGCATCGCGGTTAACCCGTTTTGTTAACATGTTCTGATTTATGAATTAAGTTATTTAACATCGACTCCTTTCTATAGAATGATAAATAGAAAAAATACAGGTTATGCATAGCTGCTAGTAAATCTCTTCTCACTTTCTATTTATTTTCAATATTCTTCATATAGTTCGAAAGATTATACTCTGAAAGTAAATACGAATTCCAAACGAAACTCGTTAACCTGTCGATGCTCACAATCTTCTTATTGGTTAAAACTACGGCAGATTCGCAGTGTTACGCAGTTACCTTCGAATTCCGAAATTGGATGATGGCACGAAACATAAATAGTCCGTGAGGTTTTTAATCATTTTCTCCTCGCGCGGAATACAAAGTTCAACGCGCGTCCATGTTGCTCGAAGGGAAGAAAAACATTGCGTTGGTACAACGCTGTCAAAATATACCTTCCTCGCATCCGTCCCGCGGGCTCCACATTACGTGAACGTTAAATATTATTTTTAGGGGGACACATTTATTTACGAATAAAAAATAGAGCTGTCTCGCGAATAAAGTGGAACCTCCGCGAATACGCGAAGCGTATTTCGCCGAAGCGCCTGTTGCTAAATATTCACGCGGTCTCTCTTCCCCCGACGTATCCCTCCCCGCTAGTATTCACATATACGTTAATTACTCAGTAAACAGTAATTATTTTTGCGAATATAGGACATTCTATTCTTTGTGTGAAAATGCGTAATTTAAAATGACTAATCGTGTCGCTGTGATAAATTTTATGTATATAAAAGAAGCGGAAAACAAAACATTTTTTTTTCCACGGCAAAAAAGTTCGATGTATAATACATGACATAATCTCGAGTCTTGCAGAGAAAGATCTTTTCCTACAAAATATTTATATTGTAGTAATAAAATCTGATGACACCCTTTAACTGTGAAACGACGAATAAGTTAACAGCAAGTACTGTATTTTTCACTGAATAATTTTACGATTAGTTGTATAATCTCGTAAAATTTTTTTTTTAAATTGCATGCGTTTGGAAAAAAGAATGGGTTACTTTCAAAACATACATATAACCAAAAAGAAAGAAGAAAAGAATTAAAAGACGATCATTTGTATAGCATCAATGGGATGAGGAAGGAAAATAGCAAATGAGAAAGGAAATATACGAAAGCATTCCGGTGGTATTTCGATAGAATATGAAAGAAGAAAGGTGAAAAATGATCAAATTTTTTGGTAGGGACCGGTGTAGCTCAATGCATTTACAGATATGCAGGATAAATGCGTATAGTGCGGCAACGACGTAGATATACATGCATACATATACACACATATGCATGTATATGTATATATAAAATTTTATATGTATAAAATACACATATATATCCAACTCAAATACATATGTATCAAATACATACAAACACACGCACGCATTTATATATATATCTAGCTATATATACGTATAGTCACATCGAGACTACGTAACCGCGTTAGCGGAGAGAATCTGGCCGCGGGGTGCTTTTTAAAAATTCGTGATTTTAAAATTCGCGTTGGCAAACAGTCCCCACTCGATTCGAAGCGCGCTCACTCCCCGAACGACTCCCTTCTGCACCCCTTACGGCACCCCCCCGTCGCCGTTTCGACTCTTTTAGCTGCACTCATGCCGCCGACGGCGCCAATGGATGACAAAATATAAGCTCCAAGCCTGGATTCAATCAGAAATGGCGGCGACCCGCGCCACACATACGCAACGCTTTTTTTTTCCTTTGTCGGCGGACGCCCCTGCCTGGGTTTTCCGCGGGTCGACGGCTCGATAAATAACCATAAGAACGCGGAGACTCACTTTGTATGCGAATGAAACGATCATATGTACGCCTTTCCGTAGTTTTAGGGATAATGAAGCGGTCGGCAGGCTGCAAAGAGTCGTTTGGAACGAACCGCAGAGTGTGGTTTC
>NW_017299926.1:2162231-2181182 GCF_001594075.2 Trachymyrmex cornetzi | reverse complement strand
CCCCCCCGAGTGCATCAGGTATTCTCTTATTCTTACATTATGTGGCGGACGTGTGACAGTGATTGAAAAAGATAGTGATAAACAGTAGTGAAACGCAAAAGTACAATGAATAGCTAAATCTGACTTTAAAAATTATATTTTTGTAAATTATCGTACAATGAATGTCATCGTAATAAAAACTGATGCAATATCGGTTGAAAATCAAAATTTTATTTCACGCAGTACAAATGTATTGGTTGCAGTATAAATATATCCAAGGTATTTTTATGTATATATATTAACTCGATCATCTATAACGTATTTAAATTTAACGACGATAGGTATTCTAATTTTCTATCGTTACGTGACTGTTATTCATAAAATAACAAATGATATATAGTAAGAAAATAGTTTTACAAATTTCTGTAGACATCGTCATATTAATAACCAAAGTAGCGTTTAGTATCAGAAAAAAAAATGTATAATAAAAGAAATAATTTGCCCGATCGCATCCTTATCAGAAAAATTAGATTCGATGGATAAATATTTGCGCAGCCGTAAGCGAAATATATTTGAAACGACCGATGAGATTTGTTGCGGGAATTACAATTTTTTTTGCGAAAATAAAAGTTTACATTTCCTGCAACTAAATTTTTAATCGAGCCGACTTTATATCAGGACAAATTTTTATTCGTGGCTACGTGCGATGGTGGGTTCTCTTTGAATCAAATATTTTATTGATTAATATCGAACGCGTCTCGCTGAGTTACCACTGAGAATAATCAAGATTCCAACATAGATACGATCGATCGTGTAATGTAACGTCTAATGCAATTACGAAATATCCTAAGAATAAGAATTTCATCGCAGATATGACGCTCATATTTAAGCCGCGTGCTGAAAAACTTAGAGACATGACTTAATAAATAAATCAATTCGATATACTCATCGTTACATATCTGATATTGCAATATTTGATATTTGTTACATACCGATATTTGCTACATATCGATATTTGCAAATGCGATTTGATTGAAAAACTCAGATGAATTTTGTCTTGAGGTATAGTTTTTTACAGTTCAACACGTTTGCGCGACAGTCGTCAACTACCGGTATTACTTGTTCCTATGATAATTAGTTGTATGAGTTATATGTAAGAAATAATGATACCTGGTTATATTGATATAACTATGTTCCGATAAGTAAATGAGGTAACACACATAAGGCTTTCCGCTACTTATAGGCTTGAGAGTTGAGTGTTATTGCGTCAATGATAATAATACGGTGCGCGAGGGGGCCTTGTCTACACTATCAAACATCCTCAGTCGGTCTCACCGTTAAGAAATATTTCATTACTACGAACTAAATATCGCTGCGTTGATAGAAAAGTAATACCAAGTAAAAAATTAGCATTTTTTAAATTAGCATTAAAAGAAAAAAATCAATCTTAACCCCCCCCCCTCCCCCCCCCTCTTACCGTACCATCTACAATTTGGTGCCATACCATCAAGGGTTACTTCAAATGTCTTCATTTTTTAACTCTTCAAAATAATTCAAAAAATCTCTAAAAATTCACCAACATACTTTCAACTTTCTAAAATAAATATCGACTCTTTATCTTGGAAAATAATAAAATGTAATATAATTTATAATTACCGAAAGACTTAAAGAAACTTGCACGAGCAGGAATCGTTCGGCCACTAGTTACCCATATTAGTACGGTAAGAGTTAATAAAAGAAAAAAATCAATCTTAAGGACTAATTAAGAAAAGATAACATTGATGTAGCTCATTTGCTTATACACTTACAAAAAAGATTTCCGGATCGAAAGATATTATTCTTCAACCTATCATAAAATAAAATCGATATAGGAATAATCACACATATATTTATGTATATATATTATTAACAAAAAAAACTATTTCACTTTTAAATGCCGAAAATCATTAAGTTTAGACTAAAATAATCTTGGACATCGATTTTATATCAAATACTATGGCATTAGCATCGTGCATTATAATATGAAGTATAAAGATTTATTCTAAATGTAAGAATATATAAATTTAAATTTATGTACGTTACTTTTGTCTCAAGATATTAAGTCAATTTTATTTATTTCGAGAGAGCATTTATTTCGGAAAGAACGGTTTTGCTGAAATATCTAAAAGTTTAACTCGATACAGATCTGAAAATAATTTTGTTGGCATATCAAAATAATTATGTAGGACGCTCGAGTACGATGTTGCAAAAAATTTGGACATTCTGGTAACTGTCTTGAGCGTCTCATATAATTATTTTGATGGTTTAATAAAATTATTTCCAGATCTGTATCTAGTTAAATTTTTTAATATTTCAGTAAAACTGTTCTTTCCGTGAGGAAAATTATTGATTTAATCTTAATATTGTATTTATTTTTACTGTATAAAGTTACGATAAGATTAAGTACGCCAAGAATAGTTTTTATTTCATTATCAGAAATCCTTTCTAAAAAGATATTGAAAAAAATCACATCTCAATAAAGTGCGATGAAACTTACACTGTATGAAGATTTTCAGTGTCTTAAAGAATATATTATAATTGAAAGGATAACATAAAAAAAAGTAAAGTTATAAAAATCATAATAGATGTGCACTATCCTAATTAAAATGTTATTCCAATTTAGAATTTTTTAAATCTATCATTTTTCTATCGAAGCAGCGATATATGTATGTCGAATAAACTATTCCTTATACTTCAAATTTTTAATAAGTAAAATAAATTTTACACATCGCTTGATATTTATTTTAGACAAACCTCATTATCATTTATAAAAATAACTCGTTCGAGAGCGTTTTGAAATAGAATTATTATTACTCGAATATCTTAATTGACAAGAAAACTGGTATTTCAAACTGATCGATGAAATAAGAATGTAGTTGGACAACAATTTAGTTGAACAAAATGTGAAAAACCGTAGATGCCAACGTTAGATGCACGAGTTTCCACGAAGCGCAAAACGCTCATTTATCGAAATTAATTTAGCAACAAAAGAAGCAGGAAGTATGCACATTTTGGCGCGCATACATTTATTCCATAATTCATTGAATATTTCGTGGTAACGAGACTGGCTGGCCGTTTGTGTTTACGGCCTTGGTGTTTGTTTTGGTAGCGGCACGTTACGTCGTACGCAAGGCCGCCGCGCCGGCCGCGCGCCGTGTTGTTATTCGCTCGGCTCGGCGAGACTCGAGTTCACAGGTTGCCGGATAAGCCGCTCTCTGCGTGTCGCCTCATTACCCAACGGAACGCGATCACGTCCGGTACCATATAGACATCGAATTCGATTCTTCCTTAATAACTAACGACCACAAACCCCGCGGAAATAGGTAACTCTTGCAACAGACGACTGTTGTCTGAATACTTTTGGTCTTTTATCGAAGGAAGCGTTCGCGCACGATTTCTTTAGACTCGTAGGTTTAGGTTAGGTTGAACTACAAATGAATACTGCAAGTGAAATTATTAAAATCATTTCACCGCAATATATGTATATATGGATTATACTAATTTTTGTAACAAAGTTTAGATTCGCATGTCTTTCATCGTATTTTGAACTTTTCGCTGGTTTAAAACGTAATTTGCTCATCGTTTTCGGGTTGAGAGCGTGAAGTAATACACGGATCGCGTGATTCAGGTAACGTAAAACAGATATCGAGCGTTTATTTGTAATACGTGTTTCTCATTGAATTTATGCATTTAAAATACATGACGCTTGCAATGCTAAATTTCGGTCATACATTTTCGTATGAATGCATCTTAATTTGCCTCATTAATATGATTAATATAGGATTTTATTAATATATGCATCGTAATATACCAATTAACGGTATTAGAACGTCAAAGTTATTTTCGAATTTATCGGTTGTAAACGGAAATGTCCCGTGAAATTGACTTCGAGAATCACCCCGTATCGCGATTGCGATACAATCGTAATTAAGGTCGCGTTTTAACATTTTTTAACTACGTAAGCTTGGTTTGTGTGATTTGTTGAAACCCGCAGTCGCGCGTGAGTTTCATATTTTGTTTTAATTCGCAGGTGTCGAGCGGAGAACTCCCTATTCGTGTTCCACGTTATTTTTTCGTCAATTAACCTGCCGAGAGTGCCGTGCAAAATGTCGTGCGATTATCCCATCTCGGTGATTATGTGCGATCCTAAGTAACTGTTCTTTCGCGAATGTAGTGTTGTACGAGTGCAACGAACGAATCTGAGAAGAGGAGGAGGAGGAGGAGACCTCGGAGGCATTGGGCGATGGCGGAGTAATCGTGTGGTAATTATATTATTTGCTACTTACAGAGTTGATCACTTACGATAATTTTATGTGCATTTATAAGTTGCACTTATATTAATTTTATTTTAAGTAACAATATTTTTCTAGACATTAATCCTCCCTCTGCAATCGTATTTTTACCCCTTCCCTCCTCTCTTCGTCTGCAATCTGAAGTTCCATCTAATTGTAAGCCTCTTTTTACAGTCCAAGATTTTTTATTGTTCTAGATTTTAAAAAAATGTGAAAAGAATTGTGGATTTCTGTTATATTACTAAGTACTTTTTGACTCAAATGTTAAAAAATACACACAATAATTGGGTCATTCGTGTCCTGCATATTTCTTTTCTTTGAAATATTAAAAGTATGTACTAAGTAATTAGTTATAACATTTATATACAATTTTTTAAAATACACAACCTCATATATGTATACTTTGTAAAGATATTTTTAAAGTATATGTAGGGATCAATTAATTATTTATATGTATATAAAAGTAATGAAAATTAATCTAGAGCATGAGCTAGCCATCGCGTGTAGTAAAAGACCGGAAAATCATCGTGTGTACTAAAGATTAAATTGCCCTCCTTTATTTGGAAGAAATTTGAGAGTAAAATTTTGCTTGTGCCAAAAAATTAAGATTGCAGACGAAGAGTTAATTATTCAGAACATTGCTTCAATTTACATATACTTTTGTTTTACAGTTCTACGTAGTTTCGACGTAGTCGCAACTCTGCCGCTGCGCGTCATATCGGTGTGTGTGTGAGTGATATAATATTTTTTATCTTATTAACTTTGACAGCTTCGAATTTTGTTTATTAAAAATGTGGATCCGAAAGAAAATGATATCAGACGTATAATATGTAAATGTATACAAGGTAAGAGATCAACTTAAAAATCATGCTGACAAATGCGGACATGTCATACTTAGCTTTTCGAGAGCCAGCAAATGGAAAAGGTCGTGCAAAGATAGTATCCGGGACGAGCGAAAAAATTCAGATACTCCCCGCGAGCTAAACCATGTGACACAAGCAAAAGTCATTTCGATGCGCTACCGTCTATTTATATTTCACAAATCGCTTTCAAAAAGAGCGCAATACTTTGGGATTAGCGTACCGCGCAAAAAAATGTCACAGAGAATCGTCTATGAGCCGCGGCAGCGAGTCAGGAAAAAAATTCGGAAATATTATTAAAAGCCGCTGGATCATCGCTCTGCGCACCCCCGGCGGATACTGTGGTCGTCAGGGTGCGAGGGGGATGGTCAGGCTAGGCCGTTGGTTATCTTCGGCGGACAGCCCGTATTCAAAATACGAGCCGGTCGTACGTGTTCGAGAAGAGAGAGGGTGGAAGAGAGACGAAGGGAGACGGGGGGGGGAGGGGGGACAACGGCACCCCTTAATGCTGTGGCATAAAGTATGTATTACGCGATATAAAGCCGTAGAGAAAGGGAGGAAATAAAGTGCGTCGCCGCTGGCGAAACTGGGTCTCCATATGAAACGCACGTTGGGATTTTTCGGTCACGTTTGCCTGATTGCAATCAGGCTACTCGTCGATCTTGCAAATAAAAGTTATATGGCGACTGTTTGTGCTGAATTACCGACACGTGTTTTGTACCCAAAGCATCCTACGCGGCATGCACGCTGCCGACAGCACGAAAAATTCGACGGTCCCAGCGCACCGCGAGCGCCGGGATCGTCTCGTCTCGTAAGTGAAACGTTCGAAGCGAATGGAAATATTGAGTATATATACGCGTTGTTTTACGAATACGCGTGTGTCCCGAGTGTATCGCATTGTTCGCGCAGGCGATGCTTGCTACACTAGATTAAAATCGAAGAGAGAGATAGAAAGAGAGAGAGAGAGAGAGATGTAATTAAAGCGTAACCCGTAAAATTTGTTTCGAGAAATAATAGTCTGTAAACTAAATTATTTTGGTTAAAATAAGAACGCGAATATAAGAGAGAGAGATTTGTATCATTGTATTAGATATACAATGATACAAAATTTAATATATTTGTATATAATATGATATCTTTAGAAATTTGCATGTTTATTAAATCCAAAGCTTTTAATATTTTATGTAAAACAATTTTATTAATGCCGATAATTATTAACGCCATTTCTAATATTAATAGAATTAACGTTTCTCTTCTCCCGTATATAATGCCTATATCAAATGGCTATAAATATTCTTTAGTGACAATTCAACGATGTTCATTATGCAGCTGAATCACGGGTAAACGTTCGCATCTGTAATCTAACAGACTCGTATACGTTCACCAATGTTGCGACCCGAAAGCAGATACAGAACTGGTTCTGACATCTTTGGTGGTTCATTACGGAGCGTATCGTGCAACGGACAAAAACCGGGCGGAGCGATGTAGTCCGCCGCTCGCGGCCGCATTATTATCATTAATTATATGCGCATTACAGACACGACTGTCGGTAACAGTGTTGCGGTTATTAGAGGAGGGAGCTAAGTGGCCGCGTGCTCGAAACAAACGCTCGGGAGTCCACAGTGTGCTTGATGCGCTTACGGAAAACGAGGGAGAGAGAGAGAGAGAGAGAGAGAGAGAGACGGGGAAAATAAAAGAAGGGGGGAAAATCAGAATGGCGAAAACTCGCACGAGTAACCCCTGCTCGACGCGGAGTTTTTTTTGAAGGTCCGTACCTACGGTACGGCGAGGCTGGGTTTAATGTAATGCTATAAAACCGGCATAATTTAGTAATGAACGGCCACTTTGCACAAATGGCTTCGTGCATCATGGCCAAACCAAAGAAGTCCCTTTGGCCGAGTGAGCGCGTGATAGGATAATAGTAATGTGCTTAATGGTAAATGGAGGCATTCAAGAGGCCGAGATTCAGATGGCACTCATAATGGTCGCTCGGACTGGCGTATCACCCCTAATAAGTACAAGTGGCACAAAATAGCTGTAATCACTTGACATCGTGGATCGTAAGATCATCCTGCTCCCCACCGTCAAGACATCGAGCTCGATGCTATCGTGACATCTTAGTATTGCCTATCTACCTACCTCGAGTCGGACTCACGTCGCGATAAAGCGCCACGCCCGTCGTTCTCGTTTAAGGAATATAAAGCAATAATGACTAGAGTTTGCAAAGAACGATATACACTGATGTGAACTAGGCTATTATAAAAGAGTTTGAATCCCTTTTAATGTTTGCTAAACTTTTTGATTAAAACAGATATAAAGTTTTAATATATACGATAAGTCATTTGTGTTCTGTGCACATTTCTCGTCTTTGAAGTACAATAAGAGCATGTAGCTAAATAATAACCTGTTTTTCCTTTTTTTCAAATGTACAATCTTACAAAATACTTTTAAAAGATGTTAAGATATATATAAGAATTACTTAATAATTTTTGTATACTTGAAAAAGTGAGAAAATTGACCCAGATACGGACGATCTATCATGTAGTAAGAAAAAGAATCGAAAAATCATCGTGAGTACTAAGTTGGGATAAAAATTAATGTGTTCGCATATTACGAAACTTTTGAAACCGCAATATCTATTTAAAATTAAATATAACAAACAGATAAGGAAAAACAAGGGCTAATGTGAGTATAACACAGTTAACGAGATTTAAAACAAATAATACTTTTTTAAAACTTATATACTTTTTAAATTCAGGAAGCAAATGAGAGAGAGAGAGAGAGAAAGAGAGAGACATCGTACGTTTCGACTCACTTTGGAGTCATCCTCGGCGATCAGACAATCTATAAATGACTTATTTTCAGTGATATGATTACTGAAAATGTAAAATTCAGTTATGATCTGATCGATCGTTGAGGATAATTTCAAATTAAGTCGAATATCATTTGTACGATGTCATTTGTTTCTCAGATTAAAGAAATATAAGTTATTACATTATTTTTTGTACACCGTTGACTGCGTTGTACTCTTAATAGTCCTTGTTTTTCCTTATAATTTTAATATAAAAGTCCGTATTAAATATGCAGTTTGAAATTGGAAACAGAGTTAAGGAATATATTTGGTCCAAGTTTCCTCAAAAAAGGAGAGCAGAGCGCATGGAGAAGACGATAAGGTATCGCAAGGAATGTCGAAACCGGTTGAGATCTTCGGGAAGAGGCTTTACTCGGGATTGAAAATGCCGACGTGCGCAAGGTCACGTTAATGGACCATACGCGAATCACGGACTAATAATAACCTGAACCATGTCGCACTATCGGCGGTAATTCAAAGCAAATTTAACGGGGAGCGTATCGCAATTGCGGACAAACCGTATATACAGTGGGAAACATAACTCACCGTTGGTTTGTTTGCATTATCTGCCGCGCTCAAATACCCATATTTATCTCGTCTCTCGTGACACCCTGATGGGAGATCGTTATTTTATTGACACCTCGCGCCGAGCGAATATTAAATAACCGGTGGGCTTGGCGGGCGAGGTGTGCGTCGGTTTGTCCGTCAAAAACTGTCCGATCCGATTTAATCAAGAAGCTCGCGAAACCACTTGAAAATTCGTAGCGTCTAATCGCTCGGTGAACGCAAACGCGAATGAGACAGGACAAAACTTGTGCCGTGTCCAAGTCCTACGATTTTTCTGATCAAACTGTATCAACGTGCGCGGTGAATTATCGGGAAAACAACCGGCATAATATCGGCGGCATTAATTCCGATAATGGCGACGGCGGGTAATTATTAATTTATACGATGCCTAGGAAAACGATTCGTGACGCCGGAGCATTTGTCACGGAGCTTAAAGTCCCTCTAAATATGTCCGCGTTACATTCGGGTACATCCCCCTCCCCCCTCCTCCCCTCCCTCGTCAGGCAACAACTTCTCCTCCTCCTCCTCCTCCTCGTTTCCTCATTGCGTAAAGGGCCTATTTGTTGCTCGTGATCGATGAAACGATTTCAATTAACAAAATGCGCTACGTCGATGGTCACGGTCTCTCATTTCGGGGCGGTGGAAGCGGGCGCGCCGGGACGCTTTCGGAATTCGCCGAAAAATATGCTCGCACTCAAGGCTAATGGACCGGATGAATGAGGTCGTTTTGTCGGGCCGCGGAAATCGCATGTAGAAAAATATCAGCGCCAAAAGTGTAGCGGCGCATCAATTCAAGCGCCACTTTGTCCCGCGTTTGCGTTTTCTCATCTCGCGGCTGAGAGTTAATTAAAAGGCCGATGTGGGGCCTTTGAAGTCGAACTCTATACGAAGCGTTTGCATTCTTATGGTTTTCAATTCGATTGGTCAGTACGTTTGCTAATATGATTTCAGACCGAATTCAGATTTCAGTTTCGTCCAAATTTTTGCAGTTTATGTGAGGTAATTTTCATATACACCTAATTACTCACAAGGGAAAAAAGTGGACGCGTTCGAAATATAATTTGTTGCAAGAGATAATTCTTTGTTTTCATATTAAGAATTTCAAATCTTAACTTTAGACACCTCTCAGGTTTTTAAAATAAATAGTAAATATAAAAATTTTGATGATCAGATCGATTAACCATTTGGCAGGATAATATAGATTTCAGAGAAAAGAGAGATGAAAAAGTCAAGTATTAATTTCGAGACCAATCGACTTTTATCCGATGCACAGGCGGTATAAATACAATTCTATTTAATACGAACCTGAGTACAATGTTGCTGTCTGTTGCATGGTTAAGATGATAATGAAAGCGCATTAATTCGAATTGTATTTATATCACCTATGTCATCGAACAAAGCGGAAAAAGTCATTTAATTCCAAAACGTCGTAATACTTAATTCTTTTCCTCCTTTTCCAGAAATCTATCATCCGAGGAGATTATCAATTAATGTAATCGTGGGAGAGAATCCTCGAAATCATATAAAATCCTTACGTATAATCCGATAATTACATATACAACCACGAAATGATTATGTAATTAGGTAAAATCGTTTATTTTACCAAATGACTTTACATGTAGCGAAGAAAATTATTTGTAATCATATGAAATTGTGCGAAATCAAACGAAATTATGTAATCTGTGGACAATATTTCAGCTAGTGGTTGCCCCCTCGCTATCATCTTATTAAGTGATTAGTCGATCAATGATATTAAGATTTTTATATTTGTTGTTAATTTTTGAAAAAAAAAACTAATGGTTATTTGACGTTAGAGTTTGGAAGTTTCAATATAAGCGAACTATTTTTTGCAATAAATTGCATTTAAAAACACATACGCTTCTAATTCTCCCTTTGTCACTAAAACATTCATGATCATTCAGGAAAATATGTATCAGTAATTAGCTCGCTCTGCGAGATATAAGATTGGATGAGTTATCGCAGGAATATTCCTAAATTAAGGACCGTTTTTCAAGATATGTTACTGATGGATATGTTGATCTGTCAAATTAGACCTGATACGGGAGTACTTCGATAATATGCTTTGCCGATATATTTCACAATGTGGCGCAGCCAACCGACCGTGCCAGGCTTTCCCCCGGGGAGAAATATCGCGGATTATTATTTAGTCAGTTTATCGCGCAAATTAGTCATGCGAATAGGGATTCATTAGAGCAGTCGCTTAATTATCGGTGTTACAGACGACGCCGAAGTGAGAAATACATGGCGCAGTTACGCGAGCACCATGCAAGCTTAAATTCCATTCTGATTGTTTCGCGAGTGTTATCAGTGTCGATATCCGTCGTTTTGTTCGCTAAACGAATTAATTAGCTTTCGTGTCGTATCTGAGATATGAACAAGCACGTCGATTTGCACAATTTGCCAATTTGGGAGATGTCTTAAGACATTCAAGAAAAAAGTACACGTACCGCTATGTATTAACGTCACTATCGAGCGTACTATCAACAGCATGTCCTAAATAATTAATATCTACGCGAAGAGATCTTAATTCGCAAGCGGATTAATCTATTTCATTCGGCTAATCAAGAAAAGTGGGCACATCCCGACGCGGTGATTCGCTAATGATTCACGTCCAGAACCCGGAAGATTCCGACAAAGTTTTTTTTATCTCGGGGTCGACGGTGAATCCTCGCGGTTCCGCATTAGCTCGAATCGAGATAGTTTCATGCGCGCGCGAGATAGCGCGATCTCATTTGCATGGAAAAGGCGAATAGAAACTTTTTTCCCTTGGACTTCAACTTTAATTCTTAATGAAAATGAGCCCCTCGCGAAGTCGCTGTGCTAGCGATGAGACGAGAGTGAGGAGCATGACTGGTCGGCGAGAAATTCGCCGGGGGCGTTGGGGATACACGACGGAGGGACGGAGGAGACTAGGAATTCGGGCGGCAGGGGATGCAGGCGGTGAACAATGAACGCGAGAGAGCTGTTCCTTCAGCGCCTTTGGCCACGCGCTCCCTAACTATGTACTTAACATCGTAGTTTTGAAATTGTCGTTACCTTTTACGATACCGCTCTGACATACGCTTTTGACACTCTCGATGATTAAATATACAATTATCGTAATTGACATATCGTCAGTTTTTACATCATGCACAGTGATTCGAATAACAAATAACTGAAATAACTAATTAGTCATGGTTATTAAAATTAACGATCAGTCCATTACGTTTGAATTTAATCGCGATTTAAGTAAAAGACACAAAGTATTTTTGCGGGGAAATCATGGTTTGCTTGTTATAAACTTTAAGATGCAGTTACGCAACGCAACAAAATTCTGAAAGACGCGTTGACACGGTATCGTTCGCGATCTTATTAGACGATGGACAAAATTTTAGCCGCTTGTAGAAATCGCGGCGTACATGTATAATACTCATTAAGTATATGTTAGCCTTTATCTCTTGTGAGGGTTCTCAGAACCTTACCACAGGCATCAGCTTTGCTGAGGCACGAGCGGTGCTCTCTTTCGAATACAATATTTGTTGAGTAGGCAGTCGCTCGACTGCCAGGTCGCGGACAATAGTAATCGACTTCGTCGGCAGGCGTTAGCGACGAAATAAAAAAAGTCGCGATCGAGAATGTGAACGACGAGCAAATAACTCATCGAGGAAATCTTATCAAAACAAAAATACCGAGTAAATTCCACGCGATTGCGGAACGTGAAATATTCAAATCTCTAAAATTTGATCAACCGGGTCGAGTCACTCCGAACTTCCCTGGAGGCCGCGCTAAATCCGTCCGCTAAATCCATCCGCGCGATGCATTTCACGAGCAAAGTAAGCACCATGAAAAAAAAAATCTTGGCCAAGAAAATCCCTTCTGCTACCCTCTTCCGACCCCGCCGTACCCCACCCGCCGGTCGCTCCTCCTGAGTTAACAATGGGGCGAGGCTCACGTGCGCGAGGAATCAAGTGTTCTCGCACACCAGCGCAGTCCACTAGACCGAGGGGCGCATGCATAATACAATGACCCTGCTAAGTACTATTTTAAAACAATGCTGAAATTGCTTTAGGGGATAAAAATGAACGAGGTAGCTAGGTGTATTTTTCTCCCCTCCGTCACCCCGCCTCTTTGACGAGGGTGCACGGTGCACGTACATGTGGCCATACACGGTGTAGTAACCACCACCATCCCCTCGCGCGTACCCTTCGCGCCGCGGTGGCCGCACATAGGCACAGCCACGTACAAAGCTCTAAGCCTTTGAGTCGCAGTCTCACCGGCGCACAATAAGGCGCTCCATTTTTTTGTTTTTGCATCCACTTTAAGAGCGCGGCGCACGGGAGGAAGAAAGAATGCGACGAGCTGTCGTTTTTTGCGAATGACATTGTCGCTGGTATCTCGTTCGATATCTCGCGTCACTACCTTTCTTGAGCTTTCGAAGCTCTTTATGTGAAACGTTGAACTTTCGACTTGTCAACAAATATTATCCGAGCTAATATAAAGGAAATATTATTTTATCTTAAAATTGTACCAAGAGAGATATCTACTAGAAGACTAGGTCATTCAAAAATTAATCATCAATAGATTATTCAAAATATAAGAATTTATAGTATAAATGATATAATGTGGTTAGCTTGGAAGAGGTAAGTAATGCCATGTAAGATTCAACGTTGCTTAAATATTATTTGGCTTTTAAACGCCGTGTACACTGAGAGAAATGTTTGGTACGTATAATCATTTATTTTGTTGATACGTAACTAAAAAAAACTGTCTTACTTTTTTATTAAAAATTTGTGTTGTTCTAATCAAATTTGTTATTTAAGTTACAATAACTAAATTTTGATTAGAACAACACAATTTTTTAATGAAAAAATAAGGAAGTTTTTGTTAGTCAACACATATCAACAAAATAAAAATAATGGTTAAACCAAAACATTTCTCTCAGTGTAGAGCTAATCATAATTGTACTAGGGCAACTTAATCAGAGCATGGCTTATCGATCACGAAGGTATTTTGTCTGGAAATTAGGACCGACGGGTACATGCGCGAATAAGGTGCTGGGGGATGACGATTCTGCAATTCTTAGGCAGCCTCTCCTCGTTACTTTGACATTTTTAATTACGGGCTCTCGGTGTCGACGAGCTTCGTCTACGCTTTGTGTGCTGGCGAGTCTCGACGACTTGACCGGCATTGAAAAGCACGGTCGGAACGAACGAGTAGTGGAATTAACTTGAAATTAGTAATTGTTTAAAGCTATCTTGACGGCGTTTTACTTCTTTGAAGATTATGTCTTTTATGAACCGTTAATTATTTATTGTTGACCTATTACACAGCAGTACTGTATCGGGAAATCTAAAACGAATATCTGATAATTAAATATTTTCTTTATACTGTAAATATATTTTCTGACTTTCCTTTTGTATAAAATATGAAGCTTATGCTGTATAGAGACGGATTTTTTTTATATTATCTTTAACACTCTGATATCACTTTTGTAAGATTCTTTAATAATCGATTTATAGTTCTTTAAGGATAAAATTATCTGCCATTATAAATCTACCAGAATTTTAGAATTAAAGAAATAGAATACAAAATAGAAATCATGGCATAAAAAGACTAAACTAGTGACATATAAGATTCTCTTCTGGCAACGGTTATAAGAGTCATCATATAGTAAGGTAAAACGATTGAAATCGAGTAGCTAGATGAGTTTTGAATTGAAAGTTCGATCCGTGCGCGCGATAGCGGCATTTTTATTTTAAATGGAAGGAAAAGCAAGAGCCGTCGACTCTGGCGAACACGAACTCTATCCCGCACTCCCTTTCATCGTCTCTAATGTAATTTTTCAATGTCATTACCCGGGACGTTTGAGGGAAAGTGAAGGCTTTTAAGGTAAACTAAAATTTCGGTATATTTTCCATGAACGACGATGGAATCATGGTAAGCGAATTATCTTCGTTAGACGCCGCTTATTACTGGTCATTCGGTTAACCGTGTATACATTACACACGTTCGTATCCGACCGATAATATCTTAATTGCATAATAATTGCAGGATAACGTATTGTCGTATATATATTGTTATTACATATTTTAAGATATCGACAAGTAAGAAAAGTGTATTTTAAGCATTTTATAAATATATTCGCTTATTTATTTAACCTTTATAATACAGAAAAGCCACTAGAGTCGTTCTAAAATGCGGTATCATATTTTCAGGTAAGAGATACACAATAAAATAATGAATTATAATAAATCTTAATCAGGAAAAGCTTTTAAAGATTTTAAAAATAGATCCTCATCCTCTAAAAGTTAATAACCTAATTGCTCACTTTCATGATGATATAGCGGTCATAACGGAGAGAACACGATGAACGAAGATAATAAAAGGAAGGATTAAATTAGATAGATCTAAAATTCGAGAAACCATTGTATCACTGATGTCTAATCATTAATAAAGATATAGGGTTCTGTACCCGTCAACATTTGCCCCGAGAATCTGTTAATAAAGAGACCGGCGAATCCGCAGATTAGAAACACGATCGTATCCGAAATTAGCATCAGCCCGTAGGCATAATGTAGCTACCCGTCCTCGCGTGAAACCAATAATCGCGTGGCGCGAGGTCGGGTATAGATTAGAAGGGTGAGTCGGCATAGCTAATACGCGCGTTAATAAGAGCCCCTGTTCTACGCTCCGTACGCTGTATATAAGCGCCCGGCATGTAATTTCTAACCACATTTCCCCGTATTCGCTTCAAATGTACGTACACGTACGAAGGAAGCTGACTGGAAGTTACGAGCCCGTATACCGTGTGTCTTGATATACAAACGAAGCAACCTGCTGTGTTCCCACGAAACCTTCGTTAATCCAAGTAGTATTCGTACTTTCTATTCTAAGAATATATATCTTAAAGATACGTTTCTTCAACTATATCGCATTTCTATCGGACGACAATTGTTAATATAAAAATCTACTTAATAAAAATCTCTCTCTCTTTTTTACTTGTTCTCTTTTTCATGGATGAAAATTTCACCTTGAGATTATTCTCTATCTAATACTTTGATAATATTGATGTTTCTTTAAAACAATGATTTTACATGGAACTTTTGCCTGAAAATATGACACTGTTTCAGCGTTACTTTAGTGACTTTCTTTCACTAAACTGACTCTTTCATCTAGTCAGATGTTTAAAAAATGTTTAAAATACAAATAAAAAAAAATATTTTCTTATTTGACAATATCTTGAAGTGTGTAAGTAATGATACAGCATAGGATTTAACGAGCAGAAAGAGAAGAGAGAAAGAATTAAAGGGTTGCAGGTCAACATAGAATTTCCAAAGCCCAAAGAATATTCTGCATTACGACATGCGTCACGAGCGGCTGGGGGCTTTCCGGTCGGGTTCTGTGAAATGTTCCGGTCTTTAACCAGTACTGGTATCACCCGTTACAATTCGACTAGACGAGTACTTATACGGCCGCAGAACGCCACGGTAGCCAGGCACATTCGCAGGAGGTCGAGGGTGGCGGCTGCCCGTAGCCCGCAGCCTGTAGTCACGTAATTAGGTGATTAAAATTAGATCTCGCATCAGCCAGAAACTCAATTAGCAATTAAACGTGGCATTTTCTCTAATTACGATACGTTCTCACTAATTACCGTAGCTAACCTTCCCCGCATCGTCTCTCGCGAGTGTTCTCCACGGCTACCTCGTCGTCCCCATCCCCGCCATGTACTCTTCCTCACACCCTTTCTTTCTCTTCTTCCCTCCTCCTACGCTGAACCGTAGCACCGTCGAAGTATTCGGAGAAACGAACCGGATCAGGGTGCCACACATGTATCGACCTATCGAAAGTATCGATGCCAATTGTCTGCCTTCCGACCATCCCAGCTGACTATCAACGCACTCGTTTAACGAATTACGTCGATAGAAACGCATCTCCTCCGACTCTTTCGGATCTCCTAACTCGTGTAGTTGCGTGCCCCTTCTTTCTGCGTAATGATTGAAAAACAAGGATGAACATCTCAACCGGAGTATAAATCAAGAGATTATATTTTGGGAAAGTCTCGAGACGCTTGTATACAGATAAATGACAATGCTCGTGTAGTAGTGCATGCGACGAAGTTTACGAATTTATTTTCAAACTTGGCAACTGCCGAATTTCCATCAATAATTGATGCGCTCTGCGGGCGGGTTTCGGAGCGTGGAAAAAAAATATGGCCAAGCTTTTAGTATTCGTTAAATTACAGAAGGCTGTAGTATTTATGTATGGATAGAGAAGGGTTCAGTCGCGCGGGCGAGAGACATTTTTTTAGATTACTTATATTGAGTTATGCATTGCAACGCGAGAAAAATATTGCCAGTATACTAATACCAGTCAGTATAGATATGCAGAATTATTGCCAGTTCGTTATTATTAAGTTAATATGCAGGTTTTAGACTGCATTGCGAAATTTTAATGCTACGATATTTAGACAAATTCTCATGTTCGCAACTAAGTGAATAACCGGCTAATCTTGAATGAATAACTATAAAATCCTAATAAATCATTTTTCTTGTCGTGCAAACACAATTGTAATTTTTTTTTATTTTATACCAAAAATGCAATAACGCTTAATGTTACGACTTTGAAGCTCGCACTGAGAGAAAAAAATGGCTGCAAAAAAATTATCATAATTTAATTATAATTTTAATGATTTTCGGTGCCAACTGTATATTTTTTTGATATAGAACTGTAATTATTACTACACTGAGAAAAAAATATAGTTAATTTTAATAAATATTTAGTTCAATACTGTCAACTAAACATTTGCTTACAGTAAATAAATATTTGTTTAGTAAAAAAAATGATTGTTAAATCAAATTAACATTTCTTGTATCAAATAAATATATCTTTATATTTAATAAATATTTAGTTGGCAGTATTCAACTAAATATTTATTAAAATTGATTATATTTTTTTTTAGCGTACTAATATTATAGCAGTAATTCTATGAAAATGGGACTAACCATAATTATTGTACCATACAGTTATAGTCACAAATTTTTCTTTCAGAACGGACACTTTAGAGATTGTTTTATTCGATTTCTTTGACGAGTTTACGATCATTTCTCCTGATTGTAAAACTGGAGAAACTTTACAAAAAACGAACATGAATGTTGAGATTCCCGATAAGAGTCGACCGGATGAATGCAGTCATTAACATAATATCGTCAATGACCGGGTTGGTTTATGACTGGCTGCTACGAATAATAATTCTCGGAGCGGAATGTTTTATGAAACATCCCGAGGACGCGGAAGTGTTTTCCTCGAAAATCCTGATGTGTGGAAGTGTTTATTATTACTCGGTTGTAACGGAGATTCGATGCCGTGCGGTCACGGCTCCCAATTATTTTAATCACCGGTGGAGTTACCGTCGCATTCACCTGCCGCAATGAATAATCATATCGAATTACACACGAGCGGCCCTCAATCGTAGACGCGATTATTATAGCATAGCTACGTTACGTAATGCCGGCCGACTTAATTATTGAACGCATATCAGGCGCGACTATTGGGTTTAGTAATTTGCCACTTACACGGATTGTCGTATATGCATCGAGAAACGCGGACATACATATATGTGTTTGAGATTGTTATTTTGTCATTATTGAATAGTCAATGACAAACGCAAATCGGATTTGAGTTCACGTGTTGTTGTCAATATTATCTATGCATCACACGCGCATTACATTATTTATTAACGTTTTAACGATAAACTTTTTCGAAGCGCTGTTTCGTGAGTGACTTATTGTTAATATGTGAGGAGCCGAGGAAAAGTATTGCAATTTCAGCTGGGAAAATATTGTTCAAATGCGCGACGTATATCATACGGCAAATCGGAAGAATCAATTAACGAACGTTGATTCTCTCGAATAAATTGTATACAATTTATTAGCTGGGTATCTGCCTTTATTTTTATCAGGCCAATGCGAGCAGTCGTCAAAATAGTTTAATAATTAAAAATGCAACGTCAAAACGAGTTGCAGAATATCCGTAACAGCGTATCACGAACAATTGCAGGTGCAATTAAAAATTGTGGAGTCTGCTTCTGAATATACGGTGCAAACAAATGAGCGAATCAGGACGAATATTTCGAAGCGCGTAGGGATAAGCGTATCCCGCTAGTTAATAAATTACGGTAATAGGATGGGTCGTTAAAGAGATGAGAGAATTTCTTGGATGTAGCGCATTACGAAGAATACTAATGACGTCATCAATACTTACAAAGTTGGTACGATGAGGAGAACCCGAAAACATTGTACACGCTGACATGTGTAATTAAAGCAATATTTGGGCTTGCATAATTATAGTTCATTATCGGGGGGGG
>NW_017299926.1:2158678-2161039 GCF_001594075.2 Trachymyrmex cornetzi | reverse complement strand
GGGGGCTGCTCGGAAACGGCAGATTCAATAAGATACGCTTGCTTGGTTAACATTATGTCACATCGCCGAATTACGTCCCCTGGTTCCATTAGCTGAGTTGGAATAAAGTTACCGATCGATAGGCATCAGCGTGCACGTTGTACAAACTGATCGCACCAAGTTTCCACTACTAAAACCAGACGATCGTGAATAATAAAGCGCGTGTTGTGATATTAACCTCCTTGTATTTAGAAACAAATTTTATTACACAGGTATAAAAAGCGGACAAACAATTTATTCTCCGTTACCGATAACCGACCGCGCCACGAACGAAAAAGATTCCCCCGACCTAAATTGCAGTTATACATAGATATTCTTAGTATAGGATGCTGGTGCGCGATGCTTATGCACGAAAAGCATTAAAACGTAAATTGATAGACTAGCGCATCGCACACTGGCGAATAATCTGGAAAGTTATGAACCTCGTAATTTACCTCGGCCTTACTTAAATTCATAATGAGACGCATTTAAAGCAGCTGCTGGTAATCACAGCGATTAAAACGTCTTTAAGCGCATATACTGAAACAAGTTACGGCGCCCTGTCGGCATAAAAAATAATTTCTACACGTACATTTCAATACAACGTATATTGAAATTAGTATGCAGAAATGCATGTGTAGTGGAAGCGTGAGAATAATACGATTATACTTTTTAATTTTTAATTTTTCGAAACTGCACGTACATTCTCATTGTCGCGAAAGTCACCGTTTGTCAAAGAATCACGAAGAATCTATGATGACGGTAATTTTCGACCACGCATTTTTTCCTCATTTTCAAATGGCGTTCTCGCGGCCAATAATTCTTGCAGAAGTCATTAATCACGTTATATGCGAACGAATCGGTCGATCACACGTCACTAGGCCATCCATACATAACGGAAACCGATTGACATTAACGCGATAAATTCTAAAAATATATATGTGTATATCCAAAAAACACACTGCAGCCGATTCTATTTTTTACGTAACTCGGAGAATATCGTAGCGCTTTTCGATCTTCATGCGCACCGATAAATTATTTTCACCCCCTAAGAAAATTTATTAAGAGTTTTATATACATATACATAAATGTATAATTATAATTATATAATATTGACAGTTAATTTAATAAATTATTTTATCGAATTAATTTCATAAATTAATTTTCTTAAATTTGAACAATTTAATATATTAATGTGTGATTGCATTTAATTTATGCATTTTTACTACGGCACCAGATACAAAATAGCATCGAATTATACATGCATGATCATCATTCAATTATCTGTGCATGAGACATACATATATAACACGGAACGTTATTGCAAAAAGGCTTAACGCAGTAAGGGATGGAGAAAACATTTTTCGAGAGTATCGGAAGCCTCGCGAACGTGGGTGTTTTTTTAAAGAGACGCGCCTGAAAATTGATTATCGCGTTCGATCGATCCGGTATCAAATTCTACAAGTATAATTGCAATCAAAACGAAGCTGCACTGATATAACACGCTGGCCGCGTTTCCGACAATTATTTCTCTATCCATTTCCTATCGCCAAAACCACGATATTCTCGAGGAATCCGATATATTCAATTAACACTGCGCCGCACTTCCACTTGCAAATCTACCGCGTTCTACGTGGCGAATCGGTAATTCTTTCCCAGGCTCCCATGTTTTCCATACTGCAACCCAAAGGTTGCAATGCCGTCAACATCGAATTGCTGTTGTTCGCACTGTGCACGACGATCAAATTATTCGTTTCGGTATTTCAAGTTATTCCACACAACCTAATCGAAAGAGCGCAAAAAGAATTAGTTCCGTTAATATCATAATATACGCGAATGACAATTCGCGTTCCGTATAATGATGCTTATTTTTAAGCTTCACTTTAAGAAAGCAATTATTCATCGGGATGGGATGATGAGTCGGATTTACGCGACATCGTTTCCCGGGCATCGCGTCGGTCTAATATTTACGCAGACCCATGGAACACAAGCGACAGCCTAAAAAGTGGATTCTTCGACAGTCCGTGGGGGGCGCGGCCGCTTCGAAAAAGCATTTTTTTCGCCGGACGAAAATTCCTTACCCCGATAAATCACGATTATTTGACCGAGGCTTCCCCGGGCGGGCAGTATATTTTACTTACAAAGTCACACGTTGGATCACGCGCGCACTTTTTTTTTGCTCGGCTGCCGGGTATTACATTTTTAAATGGTTTTTACGTTTTGAATAGCAATGGGGCGCGCTTTGCTCGCATGCCTTTACGTATACCCACGCGCCCCGTACCACCCCTCCGGCCGGCACGTTACGTACTATCTCTGTCTCGCACCCTCTCATCCCCCTCTGCC
>NW_017299926.1:2153174-2158574 GCF_001594075.2 Trachymyrmex cornetzi | reverse complement strand
CAGCCGGCAGGTTTTTCGCGGTGGGCACGATATCGTTGTGTCAGACGGGCGCCGGCCTCATTTGCGAGGCTTTCGCCGGAACTTCGCGGCCAAGAATTATAATTAAGATCCCGCACCGACGCCCTCCCCCTTCCTCCCCCCCCCAGCTCGCCGCTGCTTGGCGGCGCTCACCTTCCGTGATATTACATTCCATTCCGAGCTGGATCAATCCTTTAATGGCCGGAAGTTTAATTTGTGCGCCGCTACAAAATAATCGCGAATTGCGCCGGCGAGCGCGCGGCGTGGAAGCGTGACCCGTCGAGAAGTTTATTATTCATAAGGTCTTATTATTGGACCGATTCCTTCAGTATCGGGCGTTATCGCTGACGCTTGAGAAAAATGAATATTAAACTACCCTCTTTGATGCCGCGCTATATTTGATGGATATAGTGTTTCTTCGCGGACAAGAATACCCCGGCGCTTTTTCAACTATTGAAAAGAAATGCTTGAGCGAAAATCCCAACATTTACATTGATATAGATCAGAGTGTACGTACGTATGTATGTAAGTTATTATCTATTTTATCATCTGTTTTTAATATCAATAATATTATCGCGGAATAATATAACGCATTTTACATTCCCTATTAATTAAATAGAATTTCATTCTGGAACGTAACAGCTAATCGAATTTCTAAAATTTATTTCGCTGTTCATAAACTGTTGGAGTTTTCCGACCATTATGCGATTCCGTTATTAGGAATTGAAATACTGGAATACGGAGCGTAAATAAATTTTGCCGTGAGGGAATAAAGAAATAAAAACCGGCTCACGTCTGCTCACTGACAACGCGCGTTAAAAATATCGAACACACTTTAAATAATGAACAACGCCTCTCGCAAATGCTGCGTGATTTTTCGCGAAGGAAACTCGTATTGTACGGATGTTTTCCACAGAAGTCGCGGTAATTTCGCGGGACGATTCGCGCGTCGAAAGTTATTCGTTTGATTCGTTACCAGCGAAACGAGCGGCGTTCGCCATCGTGCTCGCTGAAATGCAAAACGTTTTCGTATCACTACGCCCGGAGAGTCGAGATACATTTTTTTCAAAGCAAGTCCCGCACCGTATCAGTGAGGGCCGCTTGTGGAAGAGGGACGAGGAGAGAAAACGACGAGAGGAAGTTTACCCCTCTATGGCCATACCCCTTAATCTGAAACCCGCAACCTAACGAATGTACGAGTGCGACGCGGCTTACATCGACTGCAGCAGCGTTTCCCGTACATGCAAACATACTCCGAACACTTTAGACGCCGTTTGTCATTATTACGAATTTAGTCGCATACAACATGGGGTGTTTTTCGCTTGTTTGATTTCTGGGCTGGTTAAAATGGTATCCAAGCTTACGGATCAACTGCGGAGCTGCGAGCGAAATTTAACGGACACATAAACGAATTGACGCGCGCAAATGAGCCTGTAGTCGTTTATATCTCGGGAGTAGCGCGAATTAATTTTGTATTTCAATACTTGGCGTAAAAATAAAGTTTATTATTCTCATTAATAAGTAATTTGACACGAGAGCAAGCATTTAATCGGAAATAAATTTTGCCACCAACTTTGTGCAAATTGGATTGCTTCTTCATTAGATTTTGCTTTACTTCATTATATTATAATGAAATATATCAATTATATGCGCGACATATTACGCGCATATTACCTTGCTTCTTGAATATTACAAGTTCGAGAACAGTTACCAAATTAATCATATCGAGCATCGATTTATTCATAGACCTAGTTTAGGATACTGGAACTGATTTTCGCGGTACACGTAACGAGCACGGCTGAGTTGTCGAATCGAGGGTTCACGCGCAGTTGAACCGTTGAGTGGTTGTGAGTCACCTTAGAACGTACCAGTGGTGCTTCGTACAAATCATGATCCCGTCTTTCGATTACGGTTACATCCCAACAGATCCTCTTCGAGGAAAATTTTACTCGAAATATATAGTGCACGTAACGTATATTAATATACCAATAAAATTTTCCTCGGAGGATGTTTTGAAGTCCAAGATTGCAAATGAAGCTATATATGCGTTATTTTAATTATACATATATCTCAAAATCTCTTGTATATCTCAAAACGTTTAAATGCCTCTTTAATATTTTACAATTCAAAGTCTTATTTGGAGACAGTTTTAGTTTCGTGAGTACAATAATGAGTACACGAGGGTCTTTAGCAAGCGGCCAAGTATATTTAAAATGCAAATTATAATTCTCTTTAACATTAGCATTTGTTCGTTTATCACAAAGTCTCATTCGTCATCGTTTCAAAGTTAGGGTGAGAGCCGCTGTGACAACGGAGGGAACCCCACCGGCGCAGCCCTCGTATAATTCCACCCTTACAATTATCCCCAGCATTAAAAACACGATGTTAATTTCTATGCGCAGCGCTCCGGGAACCCCTTCGATTCAATCGATTTGTAATTCCGCGTCTAAGCCTCCTCGTCTTGTTCGAGAAGCATCTACTATAAACGATGAATTCGCAATATTTCTGCCGGAATCATTATACTTATATATCGAGGATTCTGCGCGCTCATTCGAAACATTCTCACGCATCGAGTGTATTCGAGATGTGTGTGACGTGGTGTAATAAAAAAAAATTTTTTTTATCATTTTCTATTTTTTTAGTCCACAGTCGTAAATAGTGAATTAATTAAACGCACGTGTTCGACAAATTATTTAAAGTAAAATTCATTTTTCGCTTGAATGCCTCTTTAACCAATAGCTATGGCAGAAATTGTTGGCAACAGCGCCGCATTAAAAAATATAAAAATGTGAAATCAATACTAGAGTGTGCATTTCCGGGCTTTGAAAAAAAAAAAAAAAAAATACGCGTCTATATTAGTCGGCATTTCTTCAATTTTCGGTAGGTCGTCGCGAGTGTCGGTGGTGTCTCGAGAGCGTCTCGACTTTGCTCGTCGACCCTTTTTCCCTTTTCCTGCCCCTTCAGTCTGGGATTGCAGATGTCACGGGAAAAAGTTTACGCTCGCGTCTTGACCGTTGTTCACTGTCGTTTTACAAGGGCATCTCCCCTTTTACCCCGTGCGTGCCCAAGTGGTCCCGACGCATAATACAGCCGTACGCGATGGCGGTATCAGGAGTAAGGGGGTGGTATAATTAGGGGCTTGAAGGGGCGGCTACCAAGGGAGAGGAAGTAGAAGAGGCTGACAGATGTGGGAGCATTGTTTTATGGGGAGACCCCTCTTTGCCTTGCTTCCTTCGTTTTCCTCTCTGTCTCTCTGTTCTGTCTACACCCCATAGCGCGCGTGGCGTGCTGTGATTTAAAATGGGTGCCGCGAATTCGTGAATCCGACAGCGAGAGACTGGCGATTCGTAGAGCATGCTCGCTCGACTATGACTGACTGCCGTGTGAAACTTTTTCGTGGCTTCGCCAAAAGTGAACGAGTCGAGCAGCGCGACAACGCGTTCATGATATCTTTCGCAATATGCTTCCTGTACTTGACAGAGAAAGATCGGACAGGTGTTACATTTGTGCACAAAATAGTTTAACTTGGGAGAAACACGCAATTTTCTTATATTACATGGAAATGACGAGAGTAAGGAAAATATGTACAAATGTAAAAATTTTTTATTAATTAATTCTTTCTTAATTTGTAAGTATTGAAAAGAATAAAACAAAGGCTAAGATATAATCTATAAAAATTGTAGGCTGAAATATATCGACAATTTACGGTACTTATTAATTATATTTAGCATTCGTAATAACTATGACATACGACACGTTTGAAGAGTTTGCCAATAGCTCACAGAGCTTCGTTTCCCCTTTACATATAAAAATGTCAAGAATAGATATATATTGTCTGTTGTGTGTATTGCCTATTCTGGTAGAATATAATTCAAAATACGTATAGTCCATGACAATTTATTTTACCGACTGATAGCTAAGAATGAATGTTCAGCACACCAAATCCTGATATTGTGTGTTAATATAAAACAAATCCGTGGTATATGCAGAACTTTACTGAACCGAATCTTATTCAGGTGGACGCAGACTTTCAATAAAAACGTCTATATACGAAAAAAAGTGTATTCCGTATATTTGCTTTATTTAATTCTTTTAATATACATTGACCGTCTAATCGTTCAGGTGAGAGAAAGTCGTGGATAGAATATTGTCGCATATTGGTCAGTAAATTGCCAATTTACGTATGTTGGTAATGTTTTGATTCAATAAGAAATTTCTTTAAAAGATTTATATAACGTATAATTACATAATTTTTTGTAGGAAATTGTATTTAACAATTTAAACATGTTTAACTTTTTATACTTTTTTATATTTTCATTTTCTTCTTGTATATTATTGCGAGCGTGCTCTTTTCATCCAAGATATATAAACTTTTTCTATACATATAAACTTCACGGTTGAGAAAGCACTTTGCCACCGCTAAGCTCTTTTTCCATTTGTGCGTACAGTGAATCACATCTTTGAATTTTAATTTCGTTCAAAAATCTGAGTAATCCCGAGAGAGACTTGCGAACATGTGCAGTCACACCTCTCATTAGGTTTTTGACAGCCCTTCATACGAGGATCAACCCACCCTGTGCATCCACCCGAGTTCCCAAACCATCGACTACCCCTATTCGCGCTTTTGTTCTTTGTCTCACTGAATGCTAGCAACCCCTCGGCTGTACGGCTTAAATCAGTCGAACGCCGAATATGAGCACGAAATTCACGAGTCGAGCGGCAATTAAATATTCTTTGCCGACGGTCGCGAGCCGTCCGTTTATTCCCTCGGTCATCAAAAACAATCGTACACCGCGATATACTTTTGCGATTAACCACCTTTTACGAATGACTTCAATTTTTTTAATGGTAGATCGAGATTTATAAAGATATTCTTGATGTAATCTAATAATATACATGTTAAATTTTGAAGTAATTTTTAGTGCAAGGAAAAGAAATAATTTTCTTTAATGTTTTGACGCACCAAGTTTGAATCTGCCACTATAAAAATCCCATTGGGGGGGGGGGGGGGGGGGTTTTTTTTTTGTCGAATTAGGATATAATATTTTAATTTTAAGATACATATAACATATTTAGTTTTAAGATATAGCATTTCTTTTCGAATAATTTGGACAAGTGATGAGCGTGGTTAACGTTTCTAGCATGATTTGATGATAATTAAGAAACAGAGATATTGGGACGGAAACATTCTAGGCTGCTGGATTCTAATAGGGTAACTCCGGTATATAGGGGAGACCGGGGCCGATTGTCACAGTTTTTGATTATTGATTTTTAGAAAAAAGTGGATGCCTGATTTTGAAATATTACATACGTTACAATATACCTACATCCTTTAAGTATTAAAAAAAATATTACTCGTGAATTCATCATATCATAAAAATA
>NW_017299926.1:2150243-2153075 GCF_001594075.2 Trachymyrmex cornetzi | reverse complement strand
TTATGGACAACACATATAAAAAACACAATTTTTATTTTAATATTAGTTCTATATTTTGAGAAATATTAGTAATTATAGTATTAATACAAATAAAATAGTTATTTTAATCATAAAATACGTAATTTGGTTTTGTATCATAGTTTCTATATGAAAAATGAAAAAATATATATCTATATGAAATATAATATATTTGTAAGTATATTCTCTGAAAATGTGTCCTCTAAAGATATTAAAATTAATTGTCACCTAATCTCGTCTTATTTTGCTCAATCTACCCCATATAGCCATTTTTAATAAAAGATATTGTATTCACAAACTTAGTCAGAATAATGATTACTTAATTATAGCAAAGATCTTCTAAGATATGTCATTTTCTATGAATACAGGGATATTACGATTAATAATACTAAAGACTTGTCAGACAACAAAATAAGTGATTATAAAAATTTACTCACCAACTTCATTTTCTCAAAAATCGCTATAAATAATATATACAATGCTTGTGGTGCAAACCATTTTACACAACAAATTAATATTACGTCAGCTATCTACAGTTAAAAAAAGAGATTTTTCTACTGTGTCTTGTTTGAGTTATAAGCATTTTAACAATCAACCCCGTACAACAACCAGCCCCAGTTTCCCCTACGCCGCACTGGGATTTACGCTGCGGAAGTTAGAAAAAAGAGAAGGAGTAGGGGTAATTTTCTCGCAACTATTCTGTTACATGCCTTTATGTTATATTAGTAAAAATATTAGAAAAAATGTTTTTTTTATATCTCAAAAACCGGACTTGATGGTAATATTTCGATGGTAGATTCGGGTTCAGCGTCGAAAGTTAGTCTAGAAAAAGTCTTCGTATGTTTGCATAAAACCTTATAATCTTTAAATTAAAATATAACGTAATGTGAGCCAATACAAGATAATAGTGTGTAAAAATTACATATATTAATATTAATAAGAAATAGATATAGACGCTGCAATAACATATGGGTTCTCTTCAATGTAGAATGAAAGAATTAATAAATTAAGTATTAAGCATTACATTACAATTAGTAAAGTATAAGAATATATAAATGAAGCGTATTGTAGAACCAAAAATACATCGCAAGTTTAAAGTCTAAATTAAAAGTCCAAAAATAAAGATCATTAACCGTATCGTATTTGGAAGAATATTTAAATTATGAATCAGATAATGAAAATTAAGACAAAATTTCCAATGAACTTGTAATCTTTCATACGTATAATGTACACGGAAAAAAAGATTCGGTTCGTATAATTGAATTTCGGTTACAACAACCGAAATTTTCTGTTTTCTGGAGACCAGATGAAAACTCGGTTGTAAGAACAGAAAAATTCCTATGAAAGGTTTCCGCTACTCAGGTAATTGTTTTCGGTTATCTCAACCGAATCTCAATGCTGCCTCTGGTAAAAGTCTTGTGTCAACCATAGTTCGGTTATAATATCAAATGTTTTAGTAATAAGAAACAGACGTTCTGCCGCTCTAACCATTCATTCTCATTTATAGTAACTATATAGTACGGCTATCGTTATCGGGTGTTTTGGTTGCTGAAGATAAGTTTTCGATTGCCTTTGCAATTAATTTCGTGTTTCACAAATCAATAATTTTGTTTAATTTAAGGAAGTTTTCGGTAGAGTCAGACATATTCTTAATCAATGCATCTTATAGATGATTATGCATTTTATACATATATATATGCTTTTTGACATTAACTTGAAGTATTGAAATTGAACAATGTATATTGTTGAATTTCAATACTTCAAATTAATGACAAAAAGCATATATGTATAAAATGCATAATCATCTATAAGATATATATTAAAGCTTCTTCGTCAATTCCAGAGTCTACAAGAAAAAGAAAAAGAATGAGGTTATGCAATTATTGCAGCTATACATACCATATGCAGTCACGTTTTGGTTTGTGTTATATTATTATTTTGCCAATTTTATATTTACATTTGCATCACTTACCTTTGAATATGTCCAAATAAGAGTCTAACCCCCATTCTATGAGATAATTTTTGACTTTATTATTATTATCCATTACTTCGATGTTTTCCGAAGTACAATTATTATTACAATATATTTTATTTTATATATATATATATACTTATATAGAAAATACTAAATATAATGTTATTATATTAACCATCGTAGCTCACCTATATTATTCTTGTTAGACGCACACGCACAAGCTGCTGTCGATTATCGAGCGCCAAAATCACCGAATTTGTTTGTCAGATCTTTTCGTTTGTAGTAACAGAAAGATCGTTTCTTATCACAGTTCATTACACCTCACTTCGCGCACTCGGTGCGGGTAACCGAATGGTTCGCTACTGTGGCAGCATACTCAAGACGGAAAATTTCGGTTCCTCTAACCGAAAGCATTTGTTAATGTAAACAGTGCTTCAGTTAATGAGAACAGGCTATGTATTGCTCCAACTGAAACTCAACTAACTGAATATCTTTGCCTGTTATAGCTGAATCTTTTTTTCCGTGTATATACGATACTAGAATAAGATAGAATATTTGGGCTCTCAGTGGAAAATATATATTTAAAATTTCTTGTTAAATATATATTAAAATAAATTTAAATTCAGAAGGTGGCT
The DNA here is from genome assembly GCF_001594075.2 of Trachymyrmex cornetzi. Classification (NCBI taxonomy): domain Eukaryota; kingdom Metazoa; phylum Arthropoda; class Insecta; order Hymenoptera; family Formicidae; genus Trachymyrmex; species Trachymyrmex cornetzi. The sequence goes on along the minus strand of NW_017299926.1, from coordinate 2,150,447 downwards.
AAAATTTTATAAACATAAACAAAATAAAGCATACAGCCACAACGGTAGATAAAATTTGCGTCAATTTATTAAATTACACTAAAATATGAAAATTAAACGTTTCGGTCACAATTTTTGACCATCATCAGTAATTATGTGCCTAATATCATTATTTACCATTACAAAAATATATCTCGTAAAATACTCTTATTAATTATAAATGAT
>NW_017299926.1:2144803-2150197 GCF_001594075.2 Trachymyrmex cornetzi | reverse complement strand
CTATGTCTCGTTCTATAATCTTCAAATGAATATAATTTTGATTCGTCTCGATTTTATAACAGAATTCCAAAAGGTATTATAAGAAGAAGTTCTTTATTCTTGAAAAGTTGTGTGCATATATAAACTTCCCAAAGCTATTAACAGACAGATAGTAAATAAATTCCAATGTACATTTAAAAAGCGTGGTATAAGTTAAATTAACATACCTATATTTGCGACCAGTAATCTCGTATGATCTCACAAAATTGTGACAAATTAGATCATGGAAAGAGAACCTTCCTTCTCAACAGCGGAAAGTAGACAGAGGTCGGAGTTAGACATGTATAAAATTCGTTTATACATGTGTATTATTCGGAAGGAGACAAAGTTATTCGGAGAAGGAGATGTGATTCGAGGGGGAATATTTGTTGATAATAGAGAGAAAAATCTCTGGAAACCGTTCAGTGTCACTTTTTTTATTGATACTCTCTTTCTGTCTCTTTATATATATCATTTCAGAAATTATTCTTTTATAATATGACTGTTAGTAATCCAAAATGTTAACATTAGTCCAATCAAATTTATGATTCATTTCTAATTGGTGTTGAGAAATTACAGACAGAGCATTAACAGGCTTTATTAGCAATATGTTCTTTTATTCGCGTGTTAAGTTGTCTTTTTGTTTGTCCAACATAAGAAACATTACAATCAGCACAATTAATTTCATACACCACATTAAACAATTCGTCTTTATGCAGCTTGTTTTTACCCGTTTTAATTATCCTGTTTAGTTTATTAATCGGTTTATGTGCAATTTAAAAATCAAATTTTTTTGCTATAACTTTGAATTGTTTAGATATATTATTCATATATGGTACTACAAAATATCTTTCTTTATCGCAAGTGTCACCGTTTACAGGATTTCTGTCTTTAATATTATCAAAATTATTTTTAAACGAAAATGATTTTAATCTGTTATTAATTATGGAGAATAAAAATTCCTTTGGATTACACAACTTCCTTGGGTTATACAAATTCCATTGTTACACAACATATTAATCAAAGATATGATATTTTTTTCGTGGAATTTAGGATGGGATAGGAATAAAATTCTGTCTAATTATCCAATCACCACACCTTTTTTGTGTTCAATGAGATGATTAGAATAAAAATTTAAAAATCTATCCGAATTTATAGGTTTCTTAAAATTATCAAAAATTATCCTTCCATCATCCATTAACAGTTTTACGTCAAGAAAATTAATACCACTCTCATCGCTATATTCTATTGTGAATTTTAATCTTTCGTGGTATGAATTAAACTTAATTAAAATTTGATCTATATCGTCTATAGGAGCAGCAAGGATTATATCGTAAAAAAATATATATATATATAAATATATATTAATTGTTTTTTTACGATCTCTTATAAGATTTTTTGTAATATTCTATATCTCAATTTTGTTGCTCGCTATGTTTGCTGTAAAGAACAGCCGTCAATCTGTCGCGGAGAAATAAGATCGACAATGAAACGTTCCCATCAGAGGCCTCACAATTCAACAGCCCATAATTATCTATCAGACTTTGTGTAGAACTATAATATGTAGCGTGCGTCTAATCATAAGCGAACCCTTTCGCAGGAATTCGCATACTTACTCGCATCTTACATTTTACGTTGAAACCATAATTCCTCGGTTGTCAAATATTAACGACTAATGAGGAGAGTGTTAATTTATGAGACAAAAAGCACGGGACAATAAGATACTCTTTCTTCCTTCCGCGCTCGGAACGAGCTGAAATAGAACGCAAGACAAAGAAAAGCGTATGAAGGAGCGAGAAAGGGACAGAAGTTCTCTATAGAGAGAAGTGTATGAGAAAGGAGGAGAGAAAATGCGACTAAAGGACTGATGAAAAGAGAAGATAGAAGAGAAGAGGCCTCGATCGAGCAAAACGGAGCAAGCATCGCATAGGCAAGAAGGAGAAGGCAGACGGAGAGAATCGATGATAGAACGGACAAAGACAGAGGATAGGGAGAGGGAGAGACGGATGCCACAGAGAGTGGAGCAAGTGCCATGCCGCGAGAAGCGAGTGCGTGGCTTAATTTCCTGCTAAATTACTACTTTAATAGGAAAGATGAACGTCGTTGATGAGGAGGGTTAGCCGGAATATAAATAGGGGGTACCGACTCTCCTTCTCTATCTTTTCTCCATTCCACTCTGCTCTTGGCTGCTTCTCTCGTAACCCCCATAACCCCCGCGGCTTCACGTTGGACCACCTTCTATCCCAACCCCTTAACTCGCGGCATCGTCATCGCCCGGTTAACGACGTGACAGCAGAAGGAGAGCGATGATTCACTGAATGATTGACGATTTTACAATGAGTTCCTTTGTCGCGGCCTGGCCAATTTCACGCGATTTTACGGCGGAACCGTAGCTGGACGAATCATAAATGCAATTATTCCTTTTTTGCAATTATACCGCAAAAAGGTCTAGTTACACAGAATAATTACCATAATGTTGGAATAATTTTCTATTAAATTGTTAATGAATATATTATTACTTTATTATTAAGCGCGTACCGTATGGAATGTATACTAAAAATTAAAGGTAATTCGCTTCTCTCTCTTTTCTTTTAACAGAAAATGCATTTGAAAAAATTAGAGCTTCAATATGTTTTCCTTTTATACTTATACTATCTTTTTCGTCATTCTAATGCTAACCTTTCACGTATAAAGCTCGTAAAATGCCTGCCCAAGCTGTTCAATGAGACGCGTGCAACAAATTCGCATAATAATTATCGATCGACTGTTAATCCATCCTTTGTTTCTCCCCGCCGAGGGAAAACGAGCCGCCACAAAGCGGATCGCTTTAGTCGTCTTATACATCTCGTGGAAGTTAACAAACATTGTGTTCCTTATCTCTTCTCGGCACAATTAATGCGAGGAACCCTTTGCCCGCTCTCTCGTGCCCATCCTCCTCTTTCTTCCTTCTCTTCTTCTTCGTTTCAGCCGTACGTACCGTTCTCACCATCCCCCTTGCTCCCACCCGCGCATCGCTTCCCTCAAACCTCTTCCACCTTTTACCCCCGGCGCCTTTGGTGCTTTCCTTAACGCGGTATTACTTATGTAGATGAGCCTCGCAATTCCTATACATTATTTGCGAAGAGCCCGGCCTCGAAGGGTGGCAAAACGGACTCGAATGAACAGAAGACGAGGGGTGGGGTGGAGGGAGGGCGGGGGAGAGGAGTAAAAGGATCTGAAACTTTCAAGATTGCGGAGTCGACGCTTTGCAAATTCCGATTCGCGCGCCTTGGAGAATACAGAGAAAACGGAAGACTATCATCCTTATAATCGGACCCTTTTTGAATCCAGATGCATGTCATTAAATTGCATTATCTATTAATAACGAAACGATGTGATATAATTTATCAGCATAGCCGCGGTGCTGAGTCGTCTAGTAAGAATATATACGTTACAGTATATAAATAATATAATGCTTAACGTGTTATTCAATTTTAACTGCAATTCGAAGAAAGCGAAGTCTCTGTTCTCTCGGCATAAACCTAATATAGATTTATTATGAGAATCATAGCTGAAGAGCGCGCCGTAAAATACCTTCAAGATTCATGTTACATAGAGGAAATGTTCTGAGCTCGTTTTCGTGCTCCTATGCAACCCCTACGACGAACCAGTAGGAGATGTGACATTTTTATCGAGCCGTATATCGAAATGTAAATTTAGTTTGTAGCACCACTGCCAGGGACGGTATATCTGTTTTACGGCCGATTTTAGTAGTGATATCCTTGCACTTAACGTCGCTGCGTGCAGTCGGATTCCTCCTCTTCGTCGGTTTCTCGCGCATTCCGCGAGCTCCTCGTGAGCGCGAAAGCGACGGGACTCCTGGTACTTTGTTGCACGACTTTATAGTCACACAGTCGTATAACTAAAGGGACAGTGATGACTCGTAAGGCGACTTGTTATATTTCTTCGCCCAGTCGGCCTCACGCGTTCCCCGCTGTATCGAATTGATTATACTCGTACATTGCCGGCTATCTACCTTTGCATATCTATCGTTTCATTTACACGTTAAAAGGGTAAACTTCACAATCGACACGCGATTTTGCAGACAGCAGTTTGGTAAACAAGACTCGTATAAAGGGAAATTTTTGAGGCTCATAAATGTATAATCGCATTATATAATTGAATGTATTATTACACGTATCTAATTATACAGATTTTTTTCCACGAGTATGAAATTTTTATGAGAACTCGTCAATGACATCCTCGTAGAATAGTAAAATCTCAATGGGAAACGGTTAAATATTAATACGGTTTGATTTAAATAAAGAAATATTATACGCGACTTCCGTGCAAATCTTTTTGCTCCTCTCGCGAAGGAAAAGCACCGACCCATGAAACACGTGTGGCTCTTATTTCTATTAATTCTTTCCTCGTGAACACGGCCGGCCCTGAATAAGCATCGCGCATTTACAATAAGAAGGTTTAACATTAACGTGCCAATACGCCACCGAAGAGATTCGCCACGCTATGCGCGCCGTGAAGAGGCGGCCGCGCGGCGAACCCTGCGTGTAATGAGAAGAACACCGGGAATCTTATTGACCGTGCTTACGAATCGAATATCGATTGCTCGTTGCCAATTATCGGGTCGCATTATTTTCGATCGACTCGTACGGCAAACGAACCGGCAACGGCACGGCACGGCGATCACCACCAGGCTCACCTGCCCTTCAGCCGGGAATATATTCACGCGGCGCGTCGAGCGCCGGGATTGTGCCGCGCGCGGCGCATAATTATCACGAAACTCGCAATTTAGGCGGTCGACTTCCGTGCGAACGAATGAAACCGGTGTAACGTGAGGGGCGATGTACAAAAAAGGTCGTCGGTGCTTGGTGAAAACGTCGAGGGAGCCGCGAAAAAAATGCGCCTGGGCAAATGTACCGCGGGATACACACAAGTAATGTAATTTTTATTGCGTCAACAGTAACGCGCATCGCGTAATGAACAATTTTTCGCTCTTTCAAATGAACGCGTATTTATGGCATAATTACGTAACACGGCTGTTATAAATATCGTTGACGTTGTAAGCGCGCGCCTACGCATCGCGTGCTACTTTCACGATTTATTTTCATTAAATTTGGAAGAGGGCCGCTTATATACACCAAAGGGGGTGACAGGATCGTTCTGTGTAAGGTGACGCGTAGCGCATAAGAGTGCGACCATCGGCAGGAAGTTGTCCGTCACGTCGATTCTTATTGAAACATTCACAAAAGGGCGATCGTAGCTTTATCTGCAGTTTGATTGTAGATTATTGATGTTCCTCCCCGTGTTCGTTCATCCAGGCAAGCGAGGGCCGTCGCCCGTAAAAAAAAGCCCCGAAAAATCGACGGCAAAGGGTGG
>NW_017299926.1:2092651-2144747 GCF_001594075.2 Trachymyrmex cornetzi | reverse complement strand
CGTTGCGCGTAAAAAAATATCTACGTCCTCCCGCCCGCGCCCACCCTGCCCGCGCACCAGGCCGCTTTTTTTCCACACACGTGCGTGAAAGCATCGCGCCCGCATACACACACACACACATGCATACGCACACGTATACCCTGCAAGTAACACGCGCGTGGCGCATATATACCCCCGCGCGCGCGGAGGAGACGTACGTGCGGTATGAGGCGCGCGCGGAGGATGGCCGGCGTTGTTTTCGCGTATGTAATCTCGATTCACAATCATTTCACATACTTTTGCCATTAGAGCCGATTCACAAGTGAGCAAACAATGCCTCCATTCTTCCGATCGCTACAAAAGAGTTTTTGGCACACTTTCGCGCCCATCCGAGCACACGCGCGTATAAGAGTGGTCCAGGCGGGGATGAGGGCGATGAAGCGATGGGGCGGGAAGGGCGGAGAGGGGACGAGGTAGAAAAGTAGAACGGGATATAGAGAGAGAGAAAGAGAGAGAGAGATAGGGAGAAACGCGGAGCAGGAGAGTAGATCTCCTACCTACTCGGTTGCCTCTGCCTGCCCGCCTGCATCTGAATCGCATCGTCGATGCTCCGGCGCATCGGATTTCCATGCGGCTCTTCGTGACAATCGCAACCCTTTTTTACCCTAGACCGTTACGAGGAAACTTTGGCATGGTATGTCGCCACGTGTCTTGTCGTTGGTAGAGCGACAATTATCCAACCGAGGTCGGGACGCGAAATCGGTTGAAAAAAAAAAAAAAAAATTTCATTGCGATTCACGTCGATTATGTCGACGGCGTTCGACGGAAGAGGCGATACGAGAGAGAGAAGAGCGGGGAGGGGTGGGCGGCAGAAGTGATGGCCGTTGATAGATTTTTTCTGGATACGAACGGGGCGATTTCGAAAAAAATATTTGTTGTCTTTGCAGACAATAAATATAGGCGTACGTAGGTACTCTGTTACACAGAAATCAAAATGTGGAAACACGCGCAGCACTTGAATATCAACTGAATTGGATATCGAGTGCACTCCCAGTGCTCGGGGATGATCAAATATTTTTTTCTGTTGCACCGTACTTGTTGGGGAAAAAAATGTATTCACGTCGGAGTGATCATTAGTCGCGAATTCTAAACGTAGCAGCGCAAGAAACGGCGAACAAGAATGTCCTACCGTTATATACCCGCTCGCGATACACGTAAAATTGTTCCGCACTGGAAACTGGAAGCTATAGCAGCGACGAGTATTTAATGGAAATTTGTCTTGAAATTTTTTCGTGCGCACAGCCGAACGGCGCTGACAATTTTTGTAAATTTTTGGCGCGTCACGCGTGACTACTTTGACGCCTCGAATTTCAACGGGCGTCATTGCTGCACACTGATATTCAAGAAACATCAAGAGCTATGTATCAAACGTGTTTCAGTTTTATTTCAAAAACGGTAATTCCTTAAACACCGTAATTTCACGTGTACAATTGCCGTACAGCGAACAACAGAATTCAGAATTGTTAAAATTAGGCAAATTTATTTTTTTTTTTTTTTCTACAAAAAGACGTACGCGTTGCGGATTAATCGTCGCTCGCAAACGCGGATGATTGTAACGAAGGGAACCGAGGGCGATGCACGCGATACTCGCGCGCCGTTAGCGGCGCACGCCATTTTCGAAAAAAATTCCTCGTTCCCGACAAAACGACTCGACGCTCGCGGCCGGGCGAATCCTAAAATTCTGCCTTGAAGGGTCGTTAGGTTAACGCGGTGACATCGGAGGTGGTGGGCTGCTCGCTGTAATATATCGAATGATGAATCCTCGCATCGCAAACCCATAAAAACCCGTCAGCTCCGGACAGATACGAGATACGCCCTATTACTGTCCACCAACACCCGGGCGCCCCAGCGCCGTCCAGTTCGCAACGGCTAACTAAATTACCAGTTACATTTTTTACTGTCCGATCCCTGGGCGTTTTTTACCATCGTATCGAACGCAATGAAATGCTTCCCTAGGTCGTCGCGGCGGAGCACTGAAAGGCCGGCACCGAAAATGTTCCACGAGCTTTTTCGTGCTACGGTAAAACGATAGATTCGAAAAATAAATATGCGCCACCCCGCCCGTAGCGGGCGTAAACGCGCCAAAAAAATATGGCTCGAGATATAAATGCGTGTATTTTCGAAAATTTTCGTGGAGCACTCGCAACACCTGCCCTTAGGCGGTGACATATTTTCTACGTAGGAGTAGGAATAGTTTTATTAACGTAATATGATATTGTTATCTCCTCGCTTTTTTCCCCGTATCCGCCTGAAGCTGTGTCTGATGCGATACGAAGACACATCTTGGCTGCGCGAGTGGCGCCTTAAACCTATTATGTAAGACGGCTATAATTATCAGCATAACGTTTAATTGATGGAATTAGATCATGCCGTAAGCATTAATAATGCTTACCAATACCATGATAATGCGAGACATACATCTGAACGTTGACCGGTACTATTTACAGTAATTATTGCACGTTATTACGAGAATATTCCTTAAGTGACTTTAATTGGACGAGGATATAATCGTCTGCTTATTATCCGGAACTGTCTAGTTTTCTTGATGACCCGAATAACTTTCCATCTCCATTTTTAAACGAGATTATCTCGGATACATTTTAACGATATATTTAAGTATGAATAAGTATGATGTATTTAAGTCTTCTCTCGAATTATTTAGATTTGCGCGAATAAGCTCTACTTTACTAGACTGCCGATTCGAAAAATACATAGAACCGCATAAAAGTCATAGCGTATAGTACATTCGACTCCCTGTAGTCGCTTATACTCTTTTATATCACTCATATATCTGTGCATGGTCAATAAAATTACGCGAAAAATAATGTCACATTGCCGATATATCGTAAACGCGCGCGCGACAAATTTTGTGCAAATGCCCAAAACTGCGGAAGAAAAATTTATTAACTGTGAACCGTGCCGTGGATTGGTTCGGTCGGCCAGTCGAGTCGCGATTTTATTTCACGAAGAATTTTATTAGGCGCTCGCAAAATCAGCAATAACTAATATTTTACTATTTGCCGGCCCCGAGCCAAGGGACCGCGGGTTATAAAATAAAATGTTGCGCGCGTTTATGCGACTGCCGGGCCACTCGTTTCGGAAGTGAGACGGTGTAAATTTTACAGTGCGCGGACGATAAACGTGTGCGCGAGATGAAACATGGTCCGAACATTTTTCTTTGCCATCCATTTGCGCGTAAGTTACGTGGTTTATTTTTTTTTCGCTATCGTTATCTATCCGATCGACGTCGTTTTTGAGCTAGGAACATCTAAACATTAGTTTAGAATAGAAATATTCATTTTCAAACAAACATATCGTATGTCGAGCGAAACAGTTTGGACGAATTGAGAATCCCACTTCTCAAGTCGACACCTTAATCACATCGTTGGTCCATGAAAAATGCAACAAGGTAAACGTCTACGCTTATGGCGGCTTCCCGGAAGAAGTATGCTGCGCGGTTAACCTAATTTATGCCAATATTCACCCGGGAAGGTTAAAGGTACTGCATCTTGAGAGCCATCAAGTCGTAACAGATAGTCTGTATTCGTGCCTAAGTTATGACCTCGTAGGGCCGACTTTATCCCTCGTAAAAAAGCCTGAACGGCCTTCCGAAACGAGGGAGGGCGCATAATTATTCGACGCACCGCTTATTCCAGGCTGGTCCTTTTAACTTTACTGTCTCCTCGGACATGTATATACCCGTTAAAGGTTTCGTAAAAACTATACGAAAGCGGCTATGTCAGTCGCGAGGCGAGAATGGATCTCGGTATCAATGCGTGTGCAAACGACATCGTAGATAGCGATCGACAACGACCGAGTGGCGTCGAATATATGTTTGTCCTAATATTACGACCCAATTAGCAGGATCGTTCGAGATACGAAGAATTCGGAGTAAACCGAAGGGAAAGGGCTGCGACCAGTCTGCTGGTGATGCACCTGCCGCAGTGAGTTTTTTTTTATCATGTGTAAAATGGCAGAGCTTTAATGCATTTCATATAAAAACTTATTCTACAAAATATATTGTTTTGCATCAGTGTATTCATCGCAAAAAGTGCGATCCATGACAACGGAGAATGGGCGAAAATAAAGTAATGATGCATGTCACATCGATAGGGTGTCTGTTACTTAAATGAAAACATAAAGTATTACTTTGGGAGAACTTGTGACGCGTATATTATGCGGCCATAATAAATATTAACCCTTCCAAAGGGATGCGCGCGCGAGCGCGTAATCAGTAAGGCAAGCGTAACTATACAGAGTTATCAAATTGATCAAGCCAAAATAATCTGTGCGAGAGCGGCCACCTCGGTTATGCGCCATAAACGCAGTGTATGAGCAATACCGCGTGCCACCTAACCATGTATACCTACGAATAAACTAGCGTCCACGAGGCCACCATCCGTGGGATCGCCAACACAAACGCGGGGAACATAACATAACCCGGTGTCACGCGCAGGACTTTACAACTCTGCCATCTCGTCTCGTTTCTCCTCTTCTCCTCCCTCGACTCCTCCGTTTCTCCCTCTATCCCCTTCTTGCCGTCCTCGTCAGCCATCGAGCACCCTTCGTGTCGCCTTTATACCGTCCAAGCGGTTCCCTCTCGATGCTATCTCTTTATCGCCTCATGTAATATCCGGGGCACTCACTGCCGTTTCAAAAATGTGCTCTCTCTCTCTCAGACCATTCGCGCTCGCAAACGAAACCGATCGGTTCCACGTGTTGACGTTTCCGCGGAAGTGTTTTCAGCATTGGTGAGAAAATAGGGCTCTCGAGACTATAACAGCCGAGAGGTAGTAGGAGAACGGTAGCTGCCGTCCAAGTCGGAAAGGAGAACATCAGAGAGTTGAGAAGGGGTGGATGCGAAGTGGTAACAACCTCCTGATACTGCGGAGAACGAGGAGTTTGTTGAGGAAAAATTTCAGTTCGGAGATTACGGAAAAAGCGAGAAGCGCGCAGCAGCAGTAAAGAGTCGCCACTCGTCGATGTCTCTACGCATTACCGGTATGTGGCTATTACATTATTACAAGATTCTAAAATAACAGCAAATTTCATTTCCTGCGTATATCTGAGGGGGCACCAAATTAGTTGCATCATTAACATCGACGTTTATGACTTCTAGCGAATTTCGTACGTGATTTACATACACAGTCGATTGTGTATATCAAAATGGAGTCTAGATAATAATCTCACGTATATATGGCAATTAAGTACATTGTATTACAGTACAACGTGTGAATACACGGAGAAAATTTTATATTTAAAATTACTATAATGTGGTAGTAGCTGCGGTCTTCATGTAAATTTTATAATAAATTTTATAGTAAAATTTTTTTATTACAAAATCAAATCTTGTTGAATGGAAGTTAGTATTGTAAAGATAAGTAAAAAATATATACCTAGGAAATTTTGTTTGCGTACCATAGTAAAAATTAACTGTTTTCGTATTAGAATATGGCTTAACAAAATAATTACTTTATTTATGTGATAAAAATTAGTATTACCATAGTAAAAGTTAAGTCGGAATTATGTTGTGAGGGTCCATATGAAAATTCAAGACATAGTAAAGTCTAATATAAAATTATATTAAAACTTAATATAAAATTTTCTCCGTGTATTATAGTACAATAGACGAATAAACGTAGTTCTTTTTATGCCTTCTCTTCCAAGAAGTTCAACATCTTAATTTTAGAAATTAACAGTTTGCCCTAATTTTCCTTGTAAACGAGATAAAAATGGAGAATTTTAATTGATTAAATAATAGAATCCGTCACTGCTAGCGAATGACAGAACGAGGATCAAAACTAGCCGAAGCGTAGCAAGAAGCCAAAAGAAAAACGGTTCCGAAACGGTCGAGCATGGTAACACTGCCGAAGAGGCACTGAATATCCGCTGGGTGCTGGCAGATATTACTATAATGCAACTCTGGACATAAACGCGTTTACGACGCGCTGCGTTGTCATTACGCGGCCCCTGCATCGTTCGCCAGTGGCTTTAACTTTATCGACACCACCACCAACGAGGGTCCCGTCACTGACGATGCCATCGCCGTTACCAGCGTTACCACTACCAGAAACAGCAAGCAGCAGCAACAACAGCGTTCCTCTGCCGAGCACCGCGCACATAAGAGTCACGAATGCACGCTGCTCCGAATGTTCTCTTCTTAGGCTTCCTCCTCCCACCCCAAAGGAACACCTGTCTGTCATGCTTTACGGTGTGCTCGTAAAAATTAATCGTCTATAATTAGAAAAATCGCGAGCGCGGCACGCTGTACCATGCCGCTGGTCAGCTCGACACAACGTAGAGGAGTTTCTCCCGGCCGTTTTCAGAGAGAGCTCCCGAAGAAACAAAGGTTTCCCGTGCGAATTTTACGACGTTGAATCGCACCAAGTACAATCGCGGCCGCGTGATCCCTCAGCTTATCTCTGCATTAAGCGGCGTCTACAATGAGATTTTAAGACGTAAAACTTAAGCTTTAAGCTCTAAACCGCAAGAAATAAAAAAATTAACCAATCAAGTCAATTATTCTCCTCACATTCGATTCTGATTGGTCAATTTCTTACAATTTATTAAAATTTTATGAGCTTTCTACAATAAGCCATTATCTAAGTCTTAAGTCGTAAGAAACTGGACCAATCACAGTCGAATGTGAGAAAAATAATCCTTTATGATCGATCAATTCTTACGGCAAGAAATAAAAGCTTAGATAATAGGGAGTTTTTCCAATAACGTGAATGCAGATACGGGGAACGCTAAAGTCACGTTATCCTTTTCTTAATCAGTTGTTAAGGAGATAATCTGACCTTAGCGTTTACCGTATCTGGATAAACGGTATTACAAAATAAGATTTACCTTAAAATGTCATAGATGCCGTTTTAGGCGCGCGACATTAGCTAGGTTTAATTGTAAGAAAAAGACACTTTTCGCTTCAAGCCCCCTGTATATTTTACATCAGACTATATGGCATCAATTCGCTTGCTTTTCATGTCTATAGACATAACGCATGGATATATCGTGTATAGATATGTACATTTATATATAGATACGCGCGTGATGCGCGTGACAAGCCGGAGAAGGACGACCGGAGAAGGCGAACGCTTCCGTGTAATCGTCACGTCAGTGTTACATTATACTAACGTATAGAATATCATCTACGGGGGTTCTCTCCCGCACGCATCGTTGGGGTACTGCGGGCAAGGAAGGGTTTAACGATTCGCGTAGCTGCGTCGATTTACGGCCCCTAAAACACATCGAATGCGCTTTATATGTATGTAAATTAGGTCAGGCGTTCTCCGTTCGTGGCCCCTGAACGAAATCCCTGAAACTGACGTTCACCTTCTCCGTTGTACGGCGATACACCGGCGGGCGTCCGAGCAAAACTGAGCTCGAAGCGAAATTACGACATTTTGGTCCGCTCCAAGCGTAGGCAGCGAAACGCATAAAGACATGTACGGGTTGCTCGACCTTCGTCAAAACGTGCGCCGCATATCGGCCTGTAGGCTCGTGAAATCACCGCGCCCCTTATAGATGTTCTCATTATTTGGAGCACCGCACTTTTCGCACGTTATAATTAATATAACCATAAGATTGTTTCAAAAAAGAAATAAAAACATAGGAGCTTTAGGAAATAAGCTTTATTAAATTTAACTTGTTAATTCGTAACAGATTTTTAATGTGTATTTTCATTCCTGCACAAAAAGAATGGTTTTGTTAAAATATTTAAAAATTATAGTCTCGATACAGATCTGAAAATAATTTTGTTGAGACCGTCCAAATAATTATGTAAAACATTCAAGCATAATGATAATATCGCAGAAATGCAGTTTTGATATTCTAGCAACCAGTTTCAGCGTTCAATATAATTATTTTGACGGACTGATATTTATTTTTAGATCTGTATCTGATTTTTTAAACACTCTTTAAAAATTTTTTTAAATACTTTAGAAAAATAATTTTTTGATATATATGTTTCTTTATTTCTCGCACATTTGAGATTGTTAAAGAGGTGATAAAAATTATGTAAAATCTATTTTTTTCTTACAATTCAATTATCCAAGTATACCTGACATATATCCTCATTTCTATCTCTGGTTTAGCTCTCCACAAAAAGTATGTTGGGGAAAAAGAATATAAAATAACTTATAAAAGAATGCATATAGTTGCGTTTGGCATATTAAAATTTTCGAAACATAGTCATAGTCGAAATGCTCTATGATAAGTGTAAAAAATTATTCGCGTTAGCATTACCGAGAAGTTTAGAACACGCATCCGGGAACTCGGTTAAGAAACGCAGCTTATAATCGGTGCAATAATCATTGCGTCGCTTCCTCTAATTAGCAATATACATGTTTATGATATTTAAGCATACAGATATACAGTTCTCTCAGGTACAAGTTACAGTCGGCGATGTTATTCCCGCGTTTCTTTTGCGAAACCGCGGCATTTAGCTGGCAATAAATTCTAACAACATGCCGTTCGACTCGCGCATCTCCATCTCGACAAAGAAAGCGTGAATTTTGATTTGCGAGCGTTGGATCGTCAGTAATTTTAGTAATAGCTTACTCGTCCGCGGAGTGAACGGTTGTACTGGCAAAGTAGATACCCGCCGTTCAAAGTAACTACTTTCCAAGCAATCGTTCCTTCGTGGTAACTTCATAAAAGAGCCCCCCGCGTTCAGATGATTCCCTATAAAACAGTATATCTCAATTCTCGAGGCATCGGCACTCGCACGTATAAGCCCTCGTGAATATAACTGGTGTTCCTGAAAGCTCTTTGACTTCTGTAAACGAGCTCCGTTCCATGTGTTTTCCTTGTGAGAGGAAACAATGAAAGTTTCACAACGTGAACTGCCTATGAACTGTCAAACTGAATATATTTTTGAATCGTGGAAACTGTGTTACAATCATTTTGTTCAATTCTTTTCTCTGCCTCTCTGCCTCTCTCTCTCTCTCTCTATCTTTCTCTCTCAAGACATGACATTCATTAGCTGTCAGCAAATCAAACAAAATATATTATTTACTGGAATAAACAATTATTATTTTTATTTTATACTAAATTCCTTTTTTACAATTACAAATATTTACAAATTCAAATATCGAACAATTTACAGATTCGGAGATTGATGCTTACTTTTAAAAATTTATTTCCATCTTTAATTAAACTTATAGTGATAATGGCGTAGAATTAAACTCTCTTATGAGTTTAGTATGCGTCAGCATTGGCGTCGAAGGAAACAGTTGGCAAACTTTATGAGCACCCAGTACAATTTGGATGGGAATAGCACGTTCTAAGAGCTTGAGCGCCGCTGCCTACGTAGGTTGCAGTTTGAACTATAAAACGACGTAAATTATGGCCGCGGATTGCAATATTATGAGGCTATATACGCACGTTTAATGATCGAAGCTACTGGGGAGGGAAGCGCGGCTAAATATTGTCCGGAAGCGGTGCGAAGGTACGAGCTGACTCGTCTTCGACTGACTAGCAAGTATTGACCAGTTGGTCACACACTATGTATCATAAATATTGCGATCGCTGAAAATAACGAGAATATAGCGATGAACAATGGAGTGAACATCTTCGAGAACGGCCAAATACCAGAATGAATGAGGACAAAATTAACGCGGGCCGTCAAACCAAATATCGCGTGAAATAAATGCATTAAAGTCTCCATATAAACATGTGTCCTAAACGACTTAGTTTCCGAAATACAGAATAGGTCGAGCAGGAACTCGACTTTGATCTCCTAGATCACCAGACTTAAATACTTTGGATTATTTCCTTTGGGGGCATCTGAAATCATTGATTTATACCACCCCAATTGAGAATGAGAATGATTTGAGGAATCGAATAGTTGCTTCATGCGAGGCAATACGTAACACACCTGGTATCTTTGAGCGTGTACGTCAATCTTTGAGAAAAAGGCTCGATGAATGTATCATGGCGTAAGGTGGACATTTTCAACAATTCATCTAATTGTTTTATTTTGTCAGAAGAACTGAAACCTGTTTTTGTTTTTGACTAGTTTTTGACTAGTTCAAGTTGTATTTCTTTCAAATAAATAGATTATTACTACACGTTTAAATTTTTTTATTCCGGAAACTAAGCCGTTTAGGACATATGTTTATATGAACTTTTTTACTTGAAATAAACCAAAGAATCGCTCTATTGAGTTTGGGAACATACTTAACTAACTCCCTGTATATAAAATATAAAATATTTGTTATAAATTATTGCAATTATTAACGAAAAGTTAGAAAGAATTAGCTAAATAACTGTTCAAGAATTCTTCAATCTTCGGTTAATTTTATCGATGCAAAGTATAATTAATAAATCAGTAATAGTTGCATAAGTTTGCCTACGATTAATTAACATATAACAGATCCCCCCTTCTGTCAAACATAATTGTGCAAATGAATATGTTACATATATAATATAAAAATTAATTTAAACTACATAAAATTTAACTATTTAAACTGTTGTGCGTGTTAAATAGAATAATATGTTTCTCTAAACTCAACCGTTGAACAAAAAGATTTTACATCAGTTTAAAATTTCGCAGTGAAGCGTTACACCGGATGTCTTCAGATTACGTTCTTTGTCTCTTCTTGCAAAGAGGGAGATGCGGGTAACTCATCCTTTATCGTTTACAAGTGTACTACACGTTGCGGTACTTACGATTTATAATGTGCATTATAACTTATCGCATTGTTATTAAATTTTGTAATAACTTGTGCATATTAGAGTAAACGCAAGCATGATGATGCTGTTTTTTTAGATTATTATAAAGAAATTTGTTTAATAAATTTTTAATATCTGCGATAAATGCGATTTGTTTATAAATTTATATATCTGTGCATTGTATTTACATCAAACAACAAAACTATCGAAGAAAAGACATCATGATAACATTAAAAAATAAAGAGTAAGTAATAAACTTGAAATTTTTTAAAAGCACAGAAAAAAGAGAGAAACTCTACATGCCACCCAGTAATTCAATACCATCGTAAAAAGAAAGCACAGCAAATGTAAAAGGAATATTCAACTTGGATGGTGTCCCACGAAGTTCGTGCTTCGTGAAATCTTCCTCGCTGCGGCATGAAAAAGTCTCTTGATCGGAAGTGGGTATCGAAAGGATACCACAATGTTGCTATACGGTTATTATCCAACAATGAGGTGCGAAATTATCGGTCAGTGGGGAAACGATCACAAAGAGATGTTCCTTTGGATAGCTCTGTCCGAAATATCTGCCTTGTACACAGTGCTCATCTCCGAGCATTATCTCCGTCGAACACCTGCTAACGCTTCTTCTCGCGCAGTTGGAGGCGACATAAGAAAACAATTTTGAGAATAATTTCCCGCCATTCATTACGTGGTCACGCAAAGAAGAAGTTCTTCCGCCAGAAGCATGATACTTGTTCTTTTTCTGCTTCATCTTCGTCTTGTGGCCCGTATTGCATCCGCTGGGCGCATAAAGAAAGTCGAACATGCGAGGATCTTATATATATATATTCGTGACAATATTCATAACATTCATCTTGATCGTCGCCAAGGATCATTATTTCGTCCGTTCCGACTCATCCTGGCGCCTCTATTCTTACTCGTCTTCATTCTCTTGGATCAGTTGCTTCTTCGTGTTTTCCAACATGGTCGGGGCGGCGATACTTAAGAGAGCGATCACGCGAGCAACTTTGTTGTCGGGGCCTTTCGCATTAATTAGCCCTTGCAAAATTTCGCGGCCCCGTACGATGTTCCAAGAGAGGTGGGACGTAGCTGGACGAATGGTGGCGAGGGTCCAGGGTTTATACTTCTGGGAAGATGGTCGTAAAGACCGCTTGGCTTCACTGGCTCTGTTATTAGCCACGTTGCTGCGACTTAAAGCGAGCAAGGCTCCGGGAAGGATACTGACAGGGCCCCGGGGATATAATCGCGCTTTACCTTTCACCCGGGAGGAAGATCTGACTAATCTTCCTGACTTGCTACCACAGATACTACATGTTTGATTTTTATGCAAGAGGCTGCACTTAGCCAAAAACCGATTGACGGCCAAAAACCATATTTCGCTGCTAGTAACGTTAATTAAACGAGCATGATATTGTACTATCATTATAAATCTAAATATTTAAATCCGAAATTGAGAAAAGAAATAAGTAAAACAAAACATATGTAAAGTGACAAAAGTTACGGTAAAAAAGAAGCTTGAAGAAATCTATGTTCAAATGGTATTATTGTGAGGATATCTTTTATCGTCAGTCATTAATTGAATAAATGAATGCAAAGAAGTCTTTTGTTTCATATTCGTGAAACGAAAACTTGGAGGTGAGAAGTGGCGCACGACCAATGTCCTCTCACGCGAGCAAAAGGGGGAAAGGTAGTGCGCGCGAGGGCAATCCCGACGGGACAGAGAAGTTTTACGCGGGGATTATCAGGAAGCGAAGCGAACGCCCATGAATACGGAGATCCTCCGATAAAAGGACGAAAAAAGAGACGACGGCGGTGGAGCTGAAAGGAAAAAGACGGGACAGCACGCGAGTGGAGGAACAAAGAGAAAGAAAGAGAGAAAGAGAGCTGGGAAAGAGTTGGTAACCCAGTGCCGCCAGGAGAGTGCCACTAGCAATGTAGTCGACCACGAATGAGCGTACCAACGGATGGAGAGGCAACACTTTGTAGTTTTAATCGATCCGGTGGGACGGGGGAGAAAGACGAAGCACCCTAGCACGGGGGATGAGTCGGCGGCGTGTGGAGAAAGAGCGAGGGAGATCGTCGGAAGGCGGGAGAAGGACGGACACGTTCGCAGGAAGTGGGACGAGTGTCGCTGATACGGTACGAGCGAGAGGGACGTCTGCGGGAAAGCGGGAAAGCGGGATAGAAGGAACAGGGCGAGAGAGTAGAGACCCACATCCTGCCGACTCCTACAACTTCAACCACCAGCTGGCTACACTCCTGCCTCCACGGGGACGAGTTATATGTGAAAAGCACGTGGACCTTCGGGTGGAAGAAGGACGGCTGTATTCATTCATTTCCTCGTATATTTCGTGTAAGAGACTTTCCCTTCTTCTACGTCGATGCTCGACGCAGGTCGACGTACACGCTCGTCGGGGAAAAAAGGACGAGCGCGATACACGCGTTGAATTTCATTGACCCTCGTGATAATGTCACTCTACATCTGTATATTAATGGTTTCGCTCTCTTATAAAGTTCTTTCAGTGATGTTTCTTAAAATAGAAAAGATTAAAGGAATGTAGTTATTTAAGATTATCATTTGGCTATAAATCTTTGTTAAGTCTAACATTTTTCCATGTTTAATTTTAAAATATCTTCATTTTATGTTACAACGTCTCTTGATACATATCGCGTTATTGCTTCTTCTTTATTTCATTTGACTGTTAAATTTTGACTGCGTTTTTACCGTTTGATTTATTTAGATATAAATTTGTATTTTTGGACTCTCTCATTTATTAAGAACTTATATTCATACAAAGAACGAAATTCACCCAGTAAGACACTCAATAATTATTGCGGATGACTAATATTTCCATCATAGAATCAGAGATATACCATTTTTGTCGATTATGAACCATAAAATATATGGACCTTTGAATAGGATACAATAATTTTATGTATTTTTTTTATTTTCATACTTATAAAATTGTACGCATAACGACTAATTTTCAATTTTAATGTAATATTGATAACGGCCTGATCGGTTTCGAAATATCTGTAGTGTTTATGTTTAAAATGTTGATAATTATTTTTTTAAGATTAAAGTTATTGTTTCGGCTCGTAGCTCTTCTTGTCTATTATTGTTAATTAAAATATCTTATTATATATACACACACAGACACACACGTACAAGGCTTCAAATACTATATTTATCATTAATCTTACGATACGATGGTTTAAAAAATAGCAAATATGATTGTTCATTGTATTAGTTATAGAAGAATATATATAAATGGCTCGCATTATTTATTCTGACAATATTCAAATGTTTAAACTAATACAACCTCTTTATCACTATGACTACACGACAAGTAAATTGATTAATGTTTTTATTCCAGCGGATTGTAATTTATTGAGCAAATGAATTGAAAGTTTGCCATTAGATTTTTTAAGAATATGATAACTAATTCCGTGTATTTTATCAGAATTGGGCATGTATTTGAAATACTTTTATTTAAAACACACTATTTGCAATACAAGCATATTTTGTATTTTTTATTTTAGCGCATCACATAAAAGTATTACGTGTTTTGTATTTAAAATCGAAAGATTGAAAGCTTTTCGTATCTTGTAATTTAAATAATAAGGTTGATTATCAATGTTAGTTTGAAATATAAAATACAAAATACTTTCATAATGTTTTGTTATTAATACTAAAATATAAAATGTAAAATACTTTTATATGCTCCCATGAAATACAAAATACAAAATATTTTCATGTACTTTGAACAAACACAAAATACAAAATATAATTGTCTTACCAATACTTGTCTTTCAAATAAAAGTATTTCAAATACATGCCCATCTCTGTTTTACATATATCGTGTATGATACACCCATACACACACACACACATAGGAAGAAATTAATTTTTAAATATATTAGAAAACTGTATTTAGGATTTTATTAAAAAGGGGCATTAGAATTTATTAATAGGAACTTCACTCTAAATTTTTTGGAGTGAAATTTTACTCCCGAAGAGTAGTAGTTATGCTAGTCCGGCAGGAGTGAAATTTTCACTCTTAGGGAGTGAAAAATCATTCCAAGCGAGAGTCCATTTTCAATCTCTGCGAAAAGTGAATAATTTCACTCTCTGAAAGGAAAGACTGAAAGTAAATGTTAAACTTAAGCCCCCTTACATCCAATCTTGACAAAATTAAGTTCGTTCGACATATTTTTGCACAAAACGAATGAATTTGGCAGAAAAAAACGTCGCTCTGTGTCGCAAAGTAAGATATTAATCATTAAAGTTGATTTTTTACGAAATTCTCTTCCTAAAGAAGTGAGATTCACTCTTGCCGGATTGGCGCAACTCATCATTTTTCTTGGAGTGAAATTTCATTCCTAAAAATTTAGAGTGCGCGAAAGAAATTTTAAGACAAAAAATGAACCGATATTTAAACTAAACTAACGGGTCGTTCGAATCGTGTCTAAGGTTCGAATCATGCCAGAATATGATCAGGGTCGACGTTAGAGAAATGAGGGGAGAGCATTAAAACACCGAGGGTGTGGACGGTGTCAGTGGCGTCGGCGAGGGCGGCATATAGGCAGAAAAGGGGTAAAATTCTATCTTAATAAACGCACCCTTCCAGCTCGTGCAGCGTGTAACTTCCATTCGTACGCCTACAGTTTTGTACGCGTCGGAATGGATTTGTAATCAAATCATGTCGAGTGATTTCGCTCTGATTTGGAATTAAGAACAGAACTAGAATTTATAACGGAACTAGAATCTCGATATTGAAGTCGTACGCAACAGGCAAAATAAATCAGAATTAGTGAAAGCTGTAGAAATTATGATTCTAATCCTTTCGTGTGTCACTAGAAATGCAAGTCTCTTTCAAACACATTATATTTTTCATAATAGTAGTTTCGCAACATACGTAATCTATTTAGATAGTTTATAGAAACTCTTAATATAATAATGTGATATTAAAATATCATTAGTGTTAAAATTTTACTGAGATATTGTTTGCAAATTGTTTATATTTTATAACAAGTGTAATTGTTTTAGATAAATTAAAAGTAGCATTAAAGAATGCGCATTTCGCATAGACATATTTTACTGGAATTTTACTATTTTTTTGAAAACAGTGTACTTGATATAAAATTCTCATATTGAGTCGTTAAAACGTCATTAAAACTTCATAGCTCATGGTGCCCTTCTGGTTACGTCGTCGGAGGGTTGAATGCGCAAGAACGTCGTGTTCCGACACACTTGTAATTGTCTATAAAAGTTAATAACCAAGTGAATCTAATCATATTAATAGAGATATTCGGTAGATCTGAAGTAATTCAAACTTCATAATTACGTGATGGGAATTGATGTAGAAATGAACTGCCATTTCCGCGATACGCCCCTATCACGTGTTAGGTTTCTGTCACAATCTCATGAGCACTCTTATTCATTGAATACAACAATTGAAGTGAGACAGTCGTCATCATGATGGAAGTTATATTAATTTCCATAACAGTTTAGATATAAAATATATTTCAATAAAATCATAAGTGTATCCAGGAAGGAGAAGTTTCGGGGTTCATTTTCCTTCTCCCTAATTTATGATTAAAAGTTATGATTGACAAAGGCCGATGTTTTTCCCAATCAAAAGTATGAATAAGAAAAAGACGTTCTAATCTATAAAATATCCAAAAAAGCAATTCATTAATTTAAAAAATTGCTATTCATGTGCTAACAGAATTGATAATTCCTTCCCGAAAAAAATTCTAAATACCCCTATGAATAAGATGTCATCATGATGAATACTTGTCATCACATTGCTATCATTACGACTGTACAGCTATTGCGTCCAATAATAGGAAAGAAGAAAAAATTAGATTTCACCTTTAATGTCCTTTTAATCAAACTGAGCGTATTATGTCCTCAAATTAAGCAATTTTATTTATTAAAATGTCACGAAATCTACGAATACAAAACGATAGCGTAACTTTTCTTTCTTACAATTCTCAACGATTTGATTTAGATACATATGAGAAATATTCTTATTTTGTGAAGAAATTAATGAAAAAAGATCTTCATTGATTGAAGATGTTAAAAAAATTTACTATATTGCATATATTTAGAATGGAAATGTCTTATTTTTACAGAATCTTTGATGTTTTTGAAATTTATGTCGTATATAATAGATTATACATTGTAAGGAAAACTTTTACGTTATAACTTATTCTTAAATTCATATATTTTCCTGATAAATAGTTTCATTAGTTTGATTAGCGAATATCTATGTATAGAGACCTTTTGATTTCCATATTAAATGTTACCGATCATAAACAATATAAATAAAAATATAAGTTTTTATAGCCAAAAGCGAATCTATTTAATTTTTTCTTAAAACGATGTCGCTAACAAAACGTTCTCCAATGATACCAGCGATCTTCTTACCAAGTTTCTAGACAGCACTTAACCGGAGTATTTCTCAATTTGACCGATTAGTTCTTAAAATGACACTACTATACCTACGTGCCGATCATCTTCTTTCCTCCCTCGGCAGACTCTCCGGGAGTCCGTATCAGTCCTCGGTGCCGATCGCTCCTCCCGGGTATCCCCGCCGGCGAACTCACCAGCCCCGTCGGGCTGATTTGCATCACGGTTACGAGCTCGTTCGAGCTCGTGGTGGTTATATTACAGAGCGAGCGAGATGCGAACATGCTGGAAAAACAGAGACGGACAGAGGTACCTCTCGCGGCTGTACCACCCCCAAAGTGCATCGCGGGAGGCAGCTCGGACACTCATAACAATCATAACAACGGGATCTCGCGAGTAACTCGCGGACCACCTCCGCGCATCGGTACCGCCCATTGTACCGCCTCCATTACCCCTTCTACGGGAACTATCCACCGGGCGGGAGAGTCGTCACGGCGGGCTGTTCTTCCCTCGGTTGTACGCCGGGGCCACTACGCAGCCAGACTGCGGACCGTCAGGGTTCAGGTCCGAGTTTTCGCGTCGAGCTCCAATCGTGCAACGTGCACGACCACGCTGCCAAGCAAGGACAACACGAAGAGGAGTGAATCGACTGCCTGCTCCGAGACACTGAACCCACGTGAGATCATCTGGATCATCGTTCACAGTGCCGATTGAGGAAGAATTTTGTTTGGGAAAACTCGAGCTAATCGCTAGAGGAAGAGTCAGACAGAACATCGAACGATCGACACTTCCCTCGCGGGGAATCAACGCGAAGGATCATCCGCGACGTGTTGGTGAAAAGCTAGTGTTCGTGGATCAGAGAGTGATCAGGAAGTTTAACTTGCAGCTGCGTGCGCCGATTTGTCCGGCCTATCAGCACGTGGCCGCAGGGGTGGGACTTCTTTCGGTGCGCCTCGCGGGTTAGTTAAGCGCGGTGAACTCTGTGACAGTTGACCAGTGAAACGTGTCGGGAAGACTCTATTGACAGTTACGTCGCTCCATTTTCATCTATTTAAATCACTGTGGCCGTGACAATCGCTCCAATTTGCTCCGCGTTTCGAACATAAATTAGGAGTAAATGCGTGGAAACGTTAAATCGCGACAAGTGCGCAGAATAGGTGAAACGAAATTAATTAAACGACGATTAAAGCACTCGACGATATTGGCGCGTGTCAAAACCGATCTACCGGCTCCGAGAACAAATCTCGGATAGAATATATGCTATACATAGTTGAACAAAAGAAAGCAATGAAACAAGGACTATGGTTCTAATAAGCTTCTAATTATCACGACAGGTGCGCTGATAATTACGACGCGCGCGTGATCATCACGTGGACACGTCAGTGTTTTTCAACGCAAAATTATATGTTACGGACAACAACTACGAAGTGTATGGCTTGACGAGCGCAAATAGAATAATTAAAAGCACATTACACAGAAAATCGTGTCATCTGTTAGTTATCTGTCCGGTGACGCGTCGGAGCATCCCGTGTCAAGGATTGAACTGAAAATATCATTTTTTTTTTTCAAAACGCTTTAATCATCCAGAAAACAGTTAAAAAGTTAAAAGTTTTCAAAATATTTCTCGTCTTCCGAGTTCCTTTTAATTACGAATATCGCCTTAGGCAGATACGAGAGAAAAAGGGATCAATCGAGCAGTGTTTTATGAAGCAGCGAGCAATTAACTGTTTGCTTCTTGATCACTCCTAATTACTCGCAATTACTCGTTGTAATTAAGTAGGCTGATGTCACCGGCGGCCGATGTATTATCAGTGAATCGTCCGTTTCTCGACGTCGATCCGCCACTCCTCTCAGAACGGCCTGTTAATATTCGCCGTAAGAAAATTATCGGAAGATCGTGAAACTTGCGGACGAGGAGGCGGCAGAAGGAGGATCTCTCGAAAGGAATTAAGACGGGTCAGCGGGGTGTAAACCCGGCATCGGAGAAGGAACGAGGGCAAGACAGACAGACGGCTGATCGGTGAAGATCGGTACGACCGCGACGGAATTGCACCGTGGCGGAGATAAATAACAACCGCTAAATAAATCCGCGTCAGGACGACGTCCCAAATACATCAGTCACAGATCGCCTCAGGTGAGTGTCAGGCACGAGGTTCGCTCCTGCTTATTATAAACCCAGGCTAATCTCGGTAATTAGACGGGTCTTCTAAATGCGCGCCCGGTCGGTTGTGCACGTGTGTAGTCTCACATTCGCACACACCGATTAGCCGCGTGCACGGACGCGCCTGCGCATGCATCACATGCACGCGCGTGTAAGCGCGTTTAGATCGACCTCGGGAAAACAGACACGGGAATGGAAATTAATTAATTTCACAATTTTACGTATTTCATGTCGTAACTTTGAGAGACAATTAAAAAGCAATCGGATACAATCTTTTCAAAACGACAGAATCTCCCCATTACATTGCTTGTTAATGTTTAATGTTGGTACATTAAATTTAATATTAATAAATAGTGAACAAAATGTTAAGATTACAATCATATTAAGATTCAGAACGATTAGTAAAATAAATGAGGGAGAAGTCAGTTCTGAGATCTATCTGTCCATTTCCATGCCGAGCGCATATCCACATGCAGCAATTGCGTGCCTCGTGAGCGGTACTCGTTGGCTCGATATCATTAAGTTAATCTCGGTAATTAAGGAAGTTCCTCTCCCAAAGCTTGGTCACGCGGGAATTCTGCTGGCAGGGGATCGAAAACAGCGTTTCGTTCTCTATACGCTTCACTTCAACTCGGTGATAATTTCATCCAGATACTTAGCTACGTACTAATAATTAGCGCGATAATTATGCGCGCCCGCGTATACTCGCGTCTACGTCGAGTGTGTGACCTGGAAATGCTAATTAAGGGATCGGCTGAGCATGTAAACGTAATACGGTCGGATAGGATTCTCTTAGTCTTTACTGTCTTTTGTGAAGAAATGCGGATAAATATCACGTGTGGATATTATATCAGATAAGAATTATAGCACAAGTAATTATCATGATTAACAGGAACGTGATATAAACTATTTTTAAGATGTCTCATATAATATTTATCATTTATTCTGAATGCATTTAGTTACTAAAATGCTAATAGTAAAAGTTAAATTTATAATTCGAGAGAAGAAATAATTTTATTCTAAGAGGAATATTAGATGCATTTCCATCGTAACATATTGACTAAAATTCGTATATAAAGAACAGATAATCCTTTCCGTTTTATATATATAATTTTCCCTTTCCGTATATATATATATATATATCTATACGTTTATATATCAAAGTAATAATTTATTGCGCAATGGAACAATCGTCGACGAAATAATTGATTCTACTACACATATAAATTGTATGAGAAACAATGCTATTTATCGATAATCCGAGTATAACGTTCCATCAAGTATACTAAATTAAGTAATCGAAGTTTGCTCAAAATAAAAGTCAATAATAGATCTGTAAATGGTTCATAAGTAATGAGATCACACTATTGAATTTTTAATATGTCCCCATTACTTATATATATCTACGTCACCATTTCATTCTTACTTCTCTTGGACAAAATAATTTTTATAATATTTCTAATTTGCATAAACTTTCGATCGACCGACATATGTTGGCAGATATTTTTGTGATTAAACGGCAATGTCGTTGAATGTGCATCGCGTTACCTCCCCGACCATATGACCGGAGAGGTAAACAGGAGCACGTGTTGGTGGCGTGACTACGAGTGACGGCGTGAGCTCTGGGGGTGGAGAGGAGGCAGAAGCAGAGGTGGAGGAAGAGGGGGTGATGGTGGTGGATGGGAAGGGTGACGAGGGTGGAAAATCAGTGTGAGCTGCCCGAGGGTAGGAGAGTTCTTTGCTTGCCGCCTCGGGAACACGGAGGGTCGGTGAGAGAGAGGGTCGGAGCAGTCGGAAGAGAGGGAGAGCGGTAAATTCTAGCCACTGAAAGTGGAAGCGAGATAGTCGGGGTTGGCCAAGCGAATCATTGTCGATGGGAATAGACGCAGAGAGTTGAAAGCAGAAAATCCCAAAGGAAACACTTGACTCGCGATATCGTTGGAGTTTGGTGCTTTGGAATCGACACAAAGAAAGCGAGGCGTTTCATCTTGACTAAATGATGCCGAATTTTAGCGAGGCTTTGTTTTAAATTTTCTACATATTATGCGTAATATTGTAAAAAAAAAAAACGATAAATGTTCAACAATTTCTTACGACAAAAATTATATCATAAAAAAGTATTGAATATTTATCGTTTTCTTTCTTTCAATCCATATTATATAGAGAGAGGAAGATTTTAATTATTTTATTGTCGCTATTAAGCTATTAAAGATTACTTATTGTTATGGAGAAAAGATCAGTGAGAATTTTTTTATTGCAAATTAATTCGAAAGAATCACAATCAAAGGTCGCTAGAATTATTATATTTGTTGCCGAGGTCAAGAAAATGAATTCCCTTCTTATATCTTTTTGCTTCTCTCTCTCTCTCTCTCTCTCTCTCTTTCTCTCCCTCTTTTCCTTTTCTCTCTTTCCTCTTATTCTCATCACCCTTGCTCCCGCTCTCGGCTTCCCCATTCAAGGCTTCCCCTTCACCCGGTTCAACCCCTGCCGACAATCCGGCGCACGATAACATTTCGTTTTACAACTTTACCCACTTCCAGCTCGCTTTACAGCCGTCCTATTCTGTTTTCCACCCGAGAATCTTCATCGATTATCGACTCGGAAATCATTTTGAGTAAGAAAGTTTTACTGCAAACTCGGCGTGTCAAATATAAAGTGTTACGCTTATCCATCGTTTCACACGCTGCTGCCTAACGGTAATAATTACTTACTGCTTATGTAAATTGCGAGTGTACAATGAAATTTCTTTTAGCTCTGTCGATTCTTTATGCATGTTACGAAAGAAAACCTAAACTCTTTATTTTCGCAAATATTTATTTGTCGGCGAAAGAAATTGCTAGAAAATGATACTAGATTATATTGACTTATACTATTTGCATGAAATACATTAGTGACTTAACAAATTTTGTGGCGTAAAAAAGTAATGTTGCTTTGTTACTCCGAAATTTCCCCGCCGGCATATTTATGATTGGCCTTCGCAACATAGTAGAAAGAAAGCAATGTGTGCGCGAGCTCATTAATTCTAATAATTCATGAAGAAACACGCACGCACGTAATAGCTCGGAGCGGCTTACGATTTGACGGATAGAGAGTTGCCTCAGCCCTCGTGTTTTTAAATGTCGGCTAAACTATATTCTGATATTTTAATAGACCTAATTTACATGTAAAACCACTTTCAAAATCATTCTGTCTCCAACACGCTACCAATGTTTTCTTTTGTAAAGGGGAGGAAACGCCAATGAATTAAGAAGACTAGGTAATCCTTTAGGTTACCGTTCATTCCTCTTTCACATTCTTCTGCCTTTTTCTTTAAAAATTACAATATAATTTTCTCTACTATAATAACATTTAACTGGTTTGTCTTTTAATAACTAGGAATAATTAAACCATTTTAAAAGCAAGAACGTGCATTCGTCCGCAAATAATCGAAAGCGTTTCTAGTGGAACAGTTAGTTAGCCTATAAGAATGATAAAAAAAAAAGAGAGATCCAATGAACCGTGTAGCGTGTTTTTGGGGCCAGATGTTAATTCCGACGACTCAGCGTGAGCCACGAGAAGACGGTTTAGTACGTAAATACATCTTCAGCAGGGGGTGCCATTATAATGGGCATGTGCGGTTAAAGTTCTATTTGTGGTAATTCACGGAGTTTAATGCACTCGGAGCTCTGATTTAGCCAGCGAGAGCTGACACTTTTTTTTATCCGGCAAAACCTCAACGACGCTGGCGCCGTAAAGTATAAAATATTCTTCCTGCGTCTTCGACGATACGTCGCGCAGTTAGGCATTCTCCTCCTGTGCGTCGCGATGCCAAGTTTCAGCGTAAAGTGACGCTTTTTATCAGTCTCGTTAGACGCGATGTCGAATCACGCGATTATCCTGAATAAAGTAAGGAAATGGCATTTTTAATTCACGTGACACGGATTAATAATAGACATTCGTCATTGTGTCAGAACCTTTTCGCGCGCATACAATTCTATTTTCGCGCGCTGAACTCATTTCTGTGTACGGGATTAGCTTTCGCTTCGATTACCGTCTCGAAAAAGAATTTCACCGGAATAATGCAAAATGTTTGTAATAGTGGAATTCCGACGGGGGCGTAAAATATCACGTCTTGGATAACGCGTGTTGATGCCGAACCCCCTTCGGCGCCGATTTATGGGCACTCTCGCGCCCGACGATGCGCGCGTTACGCGCTCACGCACACGCTCTTACGACACGCATACTCTCAAACCGGAGCGTCAATCTCGACGCGAGGCGTTCGCACAGTCGCATTAACGGCGCGCTGTTCAGTTTAATCCTTGCGTTTCGTGACTCGGGACAAAGCCCCTCGGATTTCTGACAGAATGGTATCGCACGAAACGGCCATTACCTTAGCCGATATGCCTATGTACGTACGCGAGTTAAAGGTCGATGCGAATTAACCAACACGGATGCGGCCGGATTCTTTGTACGCTCGCCTTAATTATGCTCGCTCGTGCCGGTGAAGCGAAACTGCTATACAGAAGGGTAGCACGAAGCGGTTTAATCTATCGTACGCTTATTATATTGCATTTACTGCTCGATCGTAGCAAACTGGCGCGAGTATCCATCGGGTAATCCGAATCGACCATACACAAGCACGTTCATGTGTGCGCGCGCGAGTTCCTTTCTTATTTCTCTTTAGTATTAATACTTGGTTAGACGCCACAAAGCCACGATTATGCTTTGCCATTAGGGCGCCTGGTTGATTACGGGATCGTGAAAAAAAAAAGACTCGGCAAGGACAATGTCGCGATGGGCGGTTGCCAACTGGTCCCGCTGGGATCTTTTTATTGGCACTGTTTTAAGTAGGAGGGTTACCCACACCACGTTCTCTTCTATCATGTTATTCACCCTCTCATTCATATCGATGAATTGAAGACTCTTTCGGGCTTTTTTTTTTTAAATAAATCTTATTTGTTGATCATTTCAAAATTAAAAGCTATGGGAAATTTACTAATGGTTTAAACAAACGCGATTCAAATAATTCTCTTTGCGTCACCGTTTCGAGAAACAAAATTAGAAATACTGACGCGCAATTTGTGGCTCGAGCGAAAAGCTCTCGATGAATAGACTCATACCAGGAAATCGAAAGCGAAGCATCGTCAGTGCTACGGAGAAACGGTCGGTGGTTCGTTGCATGCGTAGCCATATGGCGATTATCCGCGTTTAGTTATTTATAGCGACGACTTGAACACCGCACACGGAGAGCGTATACCCCAGACACGCAGCACCACGATTTGTGCGTCGCGTCGCGGCGTGTCGAGTGCGAATTGGACCGGGCCTAGAATTCTAAAACTGCCGTCTTGACGGTTAGGAATCGGCCTCGTAAATCGCGAGTGGCTTGGAGGCTTCGGCTTAGGTGGTTTATACACACCTCCATAGCCCGGAGCGGCGTCGTACCAAGAGGAGAATGTTGGCGGCTACATAGAAACTATCTGCTGGCCAGAGGCGCCCGGTTGTTTCTAAACCCACCTTATCTACTGGCCCCTATAATAAGCCGCGATCTGAGACCGTATATCCCCGCCCGCACACGCTCTAAGAGGTCCGCACACACACTTACACATCGCTTACTAGGTAGCTACCCGCGAACCCTGAACGCGTATATGCGACGCGCTATACCACGAAGCGCTTGCAATTACAAGCTGGTCAACATATAATTATCCCCAATGACCATAAATTACTGGATTTTTATGCGCAACATTCTTAATTACCCTTTGAATTAACATCAATCAACCCCTTAATTGCACGCTGCCGCTGCTTCCACGTCGTCGTCGTCGTCGTTGTCGTCGACGATGTCGCTTATAGAACTATAATGCGAAATGGCGCATTATAGCGACGTGGATGCATGCCGCGGGCTAACAACAAGACGCGGAAGAAAGACACGGGTTGACTGACGTGAGAAGAAGTGAGAAAGAAGAATGTAAAGGTACGTGACAAAATCAGGAAACGATGTCGCCCGAGGACACTCCTCCCGAGGGTGGATAACTGACCAGACTTCGAAAACTTCCTCACACGGTAGGAAAGGACGCATCGTATCGTGTCGCGTCTGATCAGATGACAGCATCGTGCGTAACGCGCCTGTTTTAATTGCTTTCGGAGATCCTTGAGTGATTCTCATATCAATCGCCTTGGCGTATTAATCGCGCATCCTATTACATGGACTTTCACCATTTATTCAGCGAGTGATTACTACCGGAGAAGTCGCCGTTGAAAGAAGGTTGGCGGTACGATGAGAAAGGAAATCCATTTTGTCGTTCCGGAAAATAACTCGATCCGCTCGATCGTACGGGAGAAATCGGAAATTTTAAATAGAGTAGTCTGGACGGAACATAAAATATTGTCCGTACGTAGAATGCCCGATTTAATTTGTATGTCGAATATCTTGCAGAAGAACCCTGCGGGTAGCCTCGTACCTTTTTCGAAAGATTTATGTGATCTCGATCGAATAACGCATTTTTCAAGGTCGCACGATGAAGGTACCAATTTTCAAACGGTCGGCCATGGTGACGTTTGAACGATCGCGCTATAATCACTCGCGATATCTTCGTCCGGTTAAGAATTCCTCTTCTATTTCACAAATCACAAACCGTGAGGGCGATGCGATACGCTAATGAAACCGCACTCTCATTAAAGCATCCAAATCGACGATACTAATTGGCTAGCTTTCGGAATACCCGGCATTAGACCTCAGGACGCGATATAATAATCGCTGCGGACGAATTCGGTTTGGACAGCCGGTGGTTAAAGCGTCTAGTAATTTCACGGGCGCAGCCCTACAGCGATTAATATGATTCCGACGGAAATTAATGACTGCAAACGGAAAAAAGATAGGTTGCATACAGTCTTGCTCCGGTGGCGCGTTCTTATAAAATGGGAAAAAAATATTTAAAGATTGAATACTCTAAAGATTTTTTTTCCAGATACGTATGTGTATATAAGTTAACATTTTATTTTAATTCATAAAATTCAAAGATCTTCATTAATTCTAATGCATTCGCATAATATTAACGTCCTCGTCAAGATATATTAAACGCCTAAGGATAAAATTATCGTATGACAGTTTTGTCTTCGCGACGGGCTTCAATGAGAATTAACCTACAAGCCATTTATCGGCAGTCGCTTCCATGGCACAAAAATCGAATAATGCTTATTAATCAGCTTAATTAGCGGCAAAGCTCCTCTCGTTGCACGTTGCGTAAATTAATTCCTCGTAGCGATGATCGATGCGATCTCTTCGCCTAGCTGTGGTTCCTGCATACTGGACTGATTTATTTTATCATTTTAATTGATGTGAGACAAATACGACTGTTAAAGTATAATAAATTTGTCTTTCTACAATATTATATACATGTCATTGTTAATTTCCGTGATATAATAAGTAAAAGTATATAAAAATAGCTTTTATATTAAAAAGTTTAGTATAAACCATCTTACTGTACATATTTAAAAATATCATATCCAATTAATGTATTTATGTAACTTTGAAAACGCTAAGAGATCGTATTATCTGTGTCGGAAAAGAAAAAAAAAGATATTCTTTAGAAATAGCGAGATATTTATTGAATAGTAGACTCTCCTTTCTATCTTGAAATATTTATCCTATTGTTCAATAAATATCTCGCGATTTCTAAAGAATATCTTTTTTTAACTATTTCTTATTTAAAAATATAAATATATTAAAAAAATTAATTTATTTTCAATCTTATTTAAAAATATAAATATATTAAAAAAATTAATTTATTTTGAAGTTTATATTATTTCAAATTGGTGGATGTTGAAGATGACTCTGTGCTTGCTCGATGAATTGAAAGTCTAGCAATGAAATAATATGAAAACAGGTGAACAATGTCAAGCAGATGCAGAAATAAATCTTGATCATTTTTCTCGCTTCTCAGTTTGTGAAGTATGGTATAAATCACTTTAAGTTCAAAGCCACAGCAATCGGCGGCAGTCTGCGGCTTCGCGTAGAAAAAAAATGTGCGTTCCATCCTCTCGCTCCCGTTCCATCATCTCGGCGTCTTGAGAAACTTTTGCAATTGTCGCTAAGCAGACGCCACATATCGCGGGCGCGTTAGGACACCCATATTTATAGGAAACAGGCGACATTAACACCAGAGTTTGCACTTGTGAGCGGTCTATTTGGTACCCAACAACCTAACGCTTTTATTATAAACACGCTGCCGTTTTAAAGCACAGCATCAAATATTTTTACGATGGCCATTATAAAACGCCTTTTATGAGGAACAAAGTAGCTCGCAGGCAGAAGGTGTTTTCTCGCCCTTTGACAATAATTTGTCCAGAATAACCGGCTCGTTTCACTCTCGGCCCCCCACGCCCGGGCTTCCGCTCGATGATCCATCCAGCCGTTCGTCATAGGCGCGCGGCTTTTAAAAAGTAAAGCGCTGGACTCGGGCCAGCGCAAAAATAGAAGCAGATGTTATTAGTTGCGTTCACCAAGTATACGACGGCCGCCGCGGCGCGACGAGGCAGGCGGTGGAGGTGGCGCGGAGAGATGGTGGTAGAGAAACGAGAGACGCGAGCAGAAGGCGACGAGGGAACGGCCTGTCCAGACGGTAGTGTGATTTCATTGCCCTTGAATTCTTACTAACTGAACGCTTAGATAAAAATAATTAGGCGGATAAATGCGGGGTGGAGGAGGAGTAGGAGGGAGGGGATGACTGCGGGCGGTAGCGCGCGTTAGTCGCGGCGATTTTATTCTGAAACCTCCCTCGGTGCCTCTCGCGCCGCTTCTTCCTTTCTCTATCTCTCATCCGATGCGATGCGCCAACCAAATGTTTTTGCTTTGAAGTTGGAAGATGAACGGGCCTCCTCCTAATTTCCAGTGTCTGCATTCTTAACAGCTGCACGCGCTGCCGTTCGATACGGCTGATGCGATACCGCGAGTCACGTCGCGCCGGTTTAATTAGCATCTCGCGTGTCATCTTCTCCCCTGGTCCTTGAAAAACCAAAAGCAATTCAAATTGATATCGATCGATTTAACAAGCTTTCTCATCTTTTGTGGAAAATTACTTCGTTCGTCTTTTATTAAAGAAAAGTATCGTATATAGCTGCCCTGTTTTTTTTTTTTAATACACTGAAAGAAAAGATTGGTTGCTGCAGCAAATTAGATGGTTAAATATGGCATAGCATTTTTAATTGGCTGTAGCAACCAATTTTTGGTTGCGTTAGCCAATCGAAAATCCTATACTGACATAGGCTAACACAACCAACAATTGGCTGCAGCAACCAATTAAAAATGCTATGCCATATTTTACCATCTAATTTGCTGCAGCAGCCAATCTTTTCTTTCAGTGTAGTCGTTAAGTTAAGTCAACGCACTTGTTGAAAAATAGGTATAATTATATTTGATTATTATATTTAATTATATTTCGAGATTCTCTAATAAAAGAGAGAGAGAGAGAGAGAGAGAGAGAGAGAGAGAGCTCTATATTTCGAGAGAGCTTTATATTCACAATGAAAATCGCGCGTACGTGATTTCTTTACGATTTCCTCGGATTCATAAAATAGCATTAAATCGAAAATGCGAGATCGTTATTAGGCACGACGCGACGCAACCGTTCGCGCTATTGAATCGAAACGCGCGAATTATATTCGCGCTATAATGGGATTGCGTCCTACCAGGCAGGAGCTGCGCGGCGGCGCGCCCGCTATTAGAACGGTCCTCCGAGAGTTTTGGTCGATTTGCAGATTACGAGTCCCCGGGATGCAAGGCTGACATGGCGGAGGGTTCGGCCGAGGAGGAACAGAGCAGTACTGCTGCGCCCGCTTCCCCGCCAGCTGATCTTCGCACTCTGAACACCCAATTGTCGCCGCCTTATCACCACCAGCCCCATCTCCAGCCTCGTCTTCAGCATCTGCAGCATTCCAACATGCTGGCGACCGCCGTACCGCCCCGGCACAGCCTCAGTATGCTGTCTCATCAGGTGAAAGCGGAGGCAGAGCTGGACGCCCCCTGCGATGTGCCATTGAATCTCAAGAGCGAGGTAAGCGCAGGAATTCCTCTCGTTGATTATTGATGTTGGGAATCGGTTAACTGCTTTCGATTGTTCATTTTCGATGTGTTTTGCTCGCCGAGCGGTTACGCTTCGGCGGAAATCGCAACACATTGCATGACAAGCATTAACAATTACTGCCGCAAAAACGAACGTACAGTCTCTGGAAAATTATTTCGGCGTAATGTATATATTTTAGCTTGATGTAGCAAGTAGTTAATTACTATATAAGATACCGACGGCCTATTTCTGTCGGTTAGCATTCTTAAGCAATTGCTCGACTCATGCTTTGGTTGAAGCGATCGAGATATCGCTACAACAGTGCTAAAGCAGACGGCGATCGAAATGGTCATCACACTCATTATTAACGGTTTTGTGTGTCAATGACAACCAATTGTATGGTTAAGTAGCTACCATGACGCATCTCAACCTAAATCGGCCAATGATCTTTCTGGCCTGTATTAAGATTAACGTACAAAATAAAATGTACTCGAATGACTTCCACAAAGATAATGCAGTCGATGTACGCGATTTCGTTCGTTAACGTGTGTTGTATTTTTTAAAACGTATTTAACAAAATCTTTTTTTTTTTTTAGAGAATTTGATCTGGTAATATCAGACGTTAAACCAATGGCAGTTTTGTATATCGATTTATGTCAAGAGATTACGTAACATTCGCTAATATCCGGGAACCAAAATTCTCGTGGTAGAATTTAATTCTATAGAATTATATAATGCACAATTTATACGTAGTGTATAAAGTAGATTCTTGTCATGATTACTGTGCGATAGCATATCTAAATATCAAATAATTATTTGAAAAGAAAGTCGTTAGTCTGGTTACTTGCGCAATCTTGAGTGCTATATTTTGTAGTATTAAAATGATTGCAAACTAACAGAGATAAAAATATTATAATTTATATGTGAATGACTAATCGTCATATTAAGCGATCGATCGCCTGCTAACGTAACGCAACTTGTTTCTCATTTACGAGATATTGAAACAAAGTAGCAAAAACCAATGTGGATAAATTGAAAAGATGAAATATCAAAATTGTTATAGTGTGCCTTTTTTAAAGTATATTATATACAAAAATTTTCCAACTATAGAATAAAATAATTTTTGTTGACTCTCTTTTCAATCAAATCTGTCTGACCAGTAATCTTCGGTATTAAAAGTAATTTGAATGTTAATCGCAAACAAATCGCATTTTATAAATACTATCACTAACATTACATGAATTTATCGATATTAATGTAAAACTTACTCGTGCGGAGAAATACGGCGATGAGATTCATATAAAAATTAGGAAAGACTTTTTCGATCGGGAGATGCGGACAAGCGGAGCGAAAACTCATTAATGAATGACAAATCGGTCGTTAATTATTTCTCGTGTAGTGAAATTAGTTGTAAGCAACGGTAGTTGTAAGTCGTTAGAACTAGGCGGTAAAGTATTATGAGGAAATCCTGACTTCTCCAGCTGTGCGATCGTAAAGCGGAAAATATTTGCACGTAGCTTATATGTACCCGCTTCAATGAACGATGACCAGTTTTGTCGATGCTTGCACATCGGACTAGCCAGTAGGGAAACTTTAGCAAACAAGCGTCCGGGGATTACTAGTCGTCAAACGTGTCTACTTTCCTTTGGAACAATTAACTCTCACTTATCGACTTTCTACAGAGTCGTCTCTCGTTAGTTTAAAAAATGGAATGTAAATGTAATCTATAAACCAATACCATTCGTCCAGAGATATCATAGCGAATATAAAAGTAATCTTGTAAGTCTATCGTAAATTCACGTAACAGCAAATTTCTAGCGTCACAACACAAACCGCTTTGTTGATAATGATGTAATTAAGTCACGTCGCGTTGATCCGTCACTTTACGATCTTAATTGCCACAACGCAAGCCGCATGATATTCTTAAACGTAAAGAATTAGACTCTACGAAGAATTCGACAATGATGCCAATTAAGCGACAGAGGAGAACAACCACGATACACTAGACACGACGACAGCGCGTCTCGACTAGAGTCTCGAAAACGGCAGTCTCATCCGTTTAGAGCTCGTTGTCCCTGTCCATCCATTACACTATTATCCCGTCGGCAAACACCGAGTATCCATGCCGGACTCCACGCACGGACTTAATGCCCGGCTCGCATCTGAGAACGAAGCGTGCAATTTACGCGCAAAAGAAGGAGAATGTTTCATTCGCTCTCGGCAAAAAGAAACATCCCACAGGTGCAGGTAACAACGGGACGGATAATAATGTCGTCCGTTCTTCCGTGGCAAAATACGCGGCGACGAAAAGGAGGAATTTCCTGACGCGATCGATCATCATCGTCCAGTTTTTCACGCGTAAAAAAATTCCCCCGCGACCGTCGACGTAGCGACACTGTTAATTTTCTCGATCGGGAACATCGAGAATAAATCCCGCACACTTTACGGAATCGATCGATGAACGAAGACGCGCGAGAGTGTTATATCAGCGGAATAATTTATCCGCGATTTCATCGCGGGCAGCTCATTCGCGTAGAGTTTCACAGTCGCTCGAACTTCTGTTCGACAATCATAAATTATTAGACCTTTGAACGCGGTATTCTTAACGACCCCCTCAGTGCCATTAGCCGTTCCTCTTAATTGCGGAATATCTCTCTTTCTCGGCAGAATAATGGATATTCAGCGACGCGCTAATAAGTACAAAGATATAAAGAACAAACAGAGATTTTGTGAGGTGCACAAGGTCGTCCGCACAATCAATTAGACATTAGCTAAAGGATTCGTAAAGAACTGCGCGCATGCACATATATTCTCAGCTTGAAATTTTTCGCAAAGTAAAGTATTTCAATGACCGATAAAGACAAACGATTCGCTCTACAAGTACGGAAATGCGTAATGTAAAGTATATATAGGTAATGTAAAAATACGAAACGAATATATCGCGCAGTGCTAGAGAAGCGCAAACTCGAAACGGATCGAGCACCCTTTGCATTCGCAAAGACCGCAGTAATGTGCATATATATGCAAATATTCGCGTATCTCACAGACACATCTGCGGACCGGAAACCGTTAAACGCTCGACGGATGCATCGTCACGAATATTCCTCCACTCGTGGTCCCGAAGATTTCGCCGGTCACACGATAGAAGCCGCTAAACCATCTACAGGCTTTGCCGCAGAAGCAGCGACCCTATCCAGACCCTCTCGAATCCGAAGACGCAAATTTCACGTAGCTGAATCCGGCGCGTTGACCGTCCGATGGATCGATACGCCGTAACCAGCCTTAAGGCGCATTCCAGCTTGATGGCCACCAGTCCCGACCGTAAATGCATCTGTCAAGAAAGTGATTGAAGGTAAACGATTCAGGGGAGTCGCGAACACCCAGACGGATCGGATCTCATTACCTCGGTGGCTCATTTCAGCGAGTCAATTGCATTTCGATCGGATTTCACAATTATTATGATTATTGTTGAGCGAAACCCTCCTCTCGCACAGGTCTCTGCGGCTGCTGATTAGAATCCGGCGAGAAACAGTCATTTCGCGCCAGTAGTCGGCTTTTGACTCGCTGAGATGCCTCGTACCTTGATCGGTCGTAAAAAATCTGGTTATCGCGTCGCACTATGCTTTTATTTATACATGCAATATATAATGATATTCGCTGGCTGTATGGAATAGATTGTTGCAGCAAATATCAGCGCAATGAGAGTCACTCGACGATTCTATTCTTTCCGCATTTCCGATTGCAGAGGGGATGATTTGAGAGATAATGTTCTTGCATAAACAAATTGTCGTTAACGCGGACGACCAGTGAGGATAGTAACCTATCATGGTACTCAATCGGGTCAGCGATTCAAGAACGAGGAGACTCGCACAGTCGCGCTTTCGTAAAAAAAAAAAAAATCTACAGGTTTATGACGCATTATTATACTTGCCGGTCGCAAAAGATTTAGCTAATAAAAACGTACGTTTGACGGGCGATCGTCCGTAAAGCAACGCGGTCAGAACGACGAACGTGGAAATGGGTGGCAAAAAGAAGAATGAAAAAAAGTGGAAGAAGTAAAAAGAATAAAACGCCGAGATATTCTATCGATGGTCGTCTATTTCTCTCACATGATATTCGCGGAGTGATGGAATGTTTATCAATAGATTAATCTCGGAGATCGGCGGGTGGTTCCGCGTCGTCGCCGGGCAGGCTCCTCGATTGCGATTAAACATAAAAGTATTATTTCAATCTGGCCCCTCCGCGCGCGCCGGCCATACATTCTCTCGGTGTGTATGTCATCCCCGTCGGCAGTGTCGGCACATACGCACACAGATGCGCTACACGTAGGTGTGTGTGTGTGCGCGCGCGCGCGCACTTACTCGCGCGACCGATAGATCGGGCATTTTTCCATTAGATTGGAACTTGATTAAATTGAAAATCTGTCAATTTAGGAAAAAGCATCCGACAGCTTATATTGACGGTGGACATTATACGCGGTGGCCAACGAGGCAGAACTCGTTGGCCTGACAACTAGCGGAGATATAAAACCCATCGTCGCGACGATGGACCCGGGATGCGCGCCGGGCTGTTTACTTTTTGCTTCCTTTTGCGCCCTTGTAAAATTAATTGCCGGACGCTCTTTGAGGGTGACGCTCGCTTTCGTCGTTCTACCGATCGCAGAAATTTGCTCACGGTGTCATTCGTTCAATCTCCACCCTGATATGATTCCGACGCAGCACCCCTCCGTGTCCTCCCCTCGCTCGCCCCCTCCTTGCGCCAATTCCGTCACGAGATAGTCGCTGACGAGTTTTTGTAACGAACACATTTACCGTGCACACTTTTAAAGGAATAATGTGACTTTAGCAGATTTAATTCGCTCGAATTTGCCGTCCGTATCAGGCGATCGGACGAGTAATATCCTATGATGAAGGAGGAAGGGCGTTTCTTTCGGTCGTTTGACAAGCATTAAATGACCCACATACTTAATCATCCACACTTGAAACACATGTTACGTCCACTGCTCGGTCAACACTAATTTAATTGCTGTACATCTTTCAACGAGGTTCCTAGAATTCATATACTTTGATTAAGAATTCAATTCTCTGATATAACTAAATACTCTACGAACAGATCCAACCGTTATTTTATTCGTGAGAAATCTCCCGATATATAATTTTTTCTCTATCTTTCTGTACGGCAAGTAGATCAGTTACGCGACAGGATGATTATCTTTAGTATTGTTTTCTCTCTCTTTCTCTTTTTCAATCAATTAATTTTAATGATCTTAGTTTAGAGAGCTTATCGTTTAATCGTCGATATTTATTCAACAATATTATCGTTATTACTCCTGATATCAATATTTATAGTTGCAGTCTTTATTTTATACTTATAAAACAAAGAATATGATCAACTTTGCGAAAAGAGAAAAGAATTTTAATCTGGATAAATAATCTGGGTAAATGAGGCGGATAACATTATTTCGATTGATTTAAAACAATATCTTGCGACGAGCAACGCTAAGCACAACGGAAACGTGATTGCAATTCGCTTAGTCATATATGGTACTATTGTCCGAACCAGTTCGATATTTGCCGCGCAATCGAGAACATATTACACTTACGATAAGGTGCCGCGATTGCGACGGATAATTTAATTG
Source organism: Trachymyrmex cornetzi (assembly GCF_001594075.2). NCBI lineage: Eukaryota > Metazoa > Arthropoda > Insecta > Hymenoptera > Formicidae > Trachymyrmex > Trachymyrmex cornetzi. The sequence goes on along the minus strand of NW_017299926.1, from coordinate 2,109,780 downwards.
AAAATGCGGCCTAACCTAACGATAATGCTCCGGAGAAATTCCGTGCCAACGCGATCATTATTATGAATACTTTAGATCGAATGAACTCCGCATTGCTTGTGATAACTCACGTGTAATACGTTAATGCATTGTCACGATTAAGCACGCTCCTATTATTCCCCAACACGCAGACAATGAATGAAATACAGTTATGTTTATTTTCGACATTAGTAAAAAGCAAATTTATCATTGGAATTTAATTATTTAAATAGATTGCATGTTTTAAATGTACATTAAGTACCGACTTTAGGCGCATGAATTTGCAGTATTAATCTTTACAGGACGAAAGAGCCACTATAGTGAAACAGTGTCATATTTTGAAGCAAGAAATACAATAAAATAATCAATTATAATAAATCTTGTATTGCTCAAGGAAAAACTGCAAGATTTAAAAAATAGAACCCCGTCCTCTAAAGGTTAAAAAAATTATCGTTGAAATTGATTTAGATCGGAATACGACTTTTCTACATTTCATGTTAAAAACTTAATTTCAAATAGTCTAGTCGAAAAGCCCGAACTTTACATTGTCTGACGTTGTTGGTGCAAAGTTTAATCGTATCTCGCGAGTGTCCAGGCGGACCTTGATTAAAGACGATCGTGGAGCGGGAAGAACCGCGGATAAGTCAGAACGTAATCGCGCTCCGGGACGCGGCCTTTTAAAGTAGGAAACTCGCCGGAAACTACCGGCCGCATGGTACCGAGAACTCCCCGGTGCGGTGCCAAATAACAATGTTGGATCTCATAAACAAGGAGACAAGACAAATACCCGCCTGGACAGTGGTTCCTAGGGCGCGGAGTGGACAGAGTCCGTTCCGCCGCCCACCCACCCCTCTGGGGATGGGAGACTCTGCTGGTAATTTCACGGTGTCTTGCATCCCTGAGCCGCCCTTTACTCCCCTTCTCCCTACCGTTGCACTTCTCCGCGAAACGTTTTCGGTAACGTGATATGTTAACCGCATTCGTCGTTCTATTCGAACTATGATCAGCGATTTCTAAATTGATCGAAATTTCAATGTTATTCTTGTATTTAACGTAAATTTTCGCAAATTCGATGTACGCAAATATCGTTGTTCTATATGAAAGTACTATTATGAAAGTACTATTGAATCACATTGAAATTATTTTAATTTAAAAAAAAATCTGTTTTATAAATAATGATTAAAATATCGTTCTAAATTGTTTTGTATCGTGATAAATTAATTATCAGAGCTATTAGTTTATTGAGATAAAAATGTGTACAATGATATAAGACATTTACAGATTTATATTCGCGACAAATGTATTCAGTTATAATGCGTAGTGAGAGCTTTATCTTGAAGCAAGTACAGGACAGAATGGAGGAAAGGAGGGAGAGGGTCACTGGGATTTGCGCGAATGGCCGACGACTTAATTGATCGAGGGCCATAAGCGAATTAGGGATGACCAATGTTCCACGTGCGGAGCTCAGGAATATGGACGGGGGAAGACGCCGAGTTAATTCAATTCGAGGAGGCTGAGGAGGGTTTTGGGACGTATCTCGCGAGACGTAAATTTGCGTACGAACTGTGCGCGTTCTCCGCGCGCAACCCCTTTTCTGAAAAACGTTGGACACTCCAACAAATTGCATCGACGCCTTGGAACTGGCCTGTTCCTTCCTTCCTTCCTTTTATCCTTTCTTCTTTCCTTCGTTTCTTCCTTCTTTCCTTCCTCCCTTGTCCTTTGCGATCTTTTTTTCTCTTTCTCACACACACACACACACACATATTCTCTCTCTCTCTCTCTCTCTCTCTCTCTCTCTCTCTCCTTTCGTTACTACGCGGCCGCGAGTCATAAATCAAATTATACGTTGAGTGAGATTAGATTTCTGTTTGGCCACGCTCGAATTCACGAGCAGTGGATTCGACGAGGGTAAGGCTGCGGTAGAAACCTTCGCCCTTCCTGTCTTCCGCGCCACCACCCCTTTCCCGACCCATCCTGGCGTACCTCGGTGCTGCTTGGCGATGGTGCGCTGGTACTGCTACACTACGAGGTCCAACATTAGTTAACGATTAATCAAGGCGCTTGTAGCTCAACATATATCATTAAACTAGTTAGCGAAGTAGGGTCGGCCAAGTGTGCTGACCACTGGCTACACCACCCACCACCTCATTCTCTCTCCTGCACCGGCCGGCCCTGACCGAACCCCTTCACCGGGTCCTCACTCCCTCTCCCCGACTTGCCGCGGAGCCGATCCAACCCTCTGGCGACGTGCTCACGTACCGAATGGAACTCTTAGAGACTCCAGAAGCGAGTTTAAGCTCGTCGCTGATGTTTCGTCCGTTTCTGGTGTGTGCCAATTGCTCGTTAAATCGCGGAACTGGCCCGAAACACTTCAGCACAGTCGAGGGGGAGCATTGCACTTTGATTCTCTAATGTCAAAATGAGTTCTCGTACCGTCCGAAATGTCGATAAGACGTGGAATTTCCAACGAGGATCACGGAAAACGCTTTGTTGCTTCGTAACAATATGATTGGATTAGATGAAGAACAGTATCGGCAGATTTCGTAGATATCGGTAAACTCATTACTAATCGAACAACGGATCAACGTTGCTATCTCGTAAAGCTTTCGCAGTGTGCCCTCTCTGCTGGATTGACCTCCTCTCGGATCTTCTCGCTTTCCCATACTCCTGCCCGCACTTCGTCTCTTCTAGTTTTAACCATCGAGAGACGGCCGCATAGCCTCCCGTGCGCCCGCGGGCGCCCCTTATAAATCCTGCAGGACTCCTGCAGGCACTAATGTACGACTGTTTGCGGGTATAACTTGGCCCCGACACGAAGGATAGGGGATGGTGTTTCCAGTACATGCTAAGCCGGGGCTAAAGGCCCGCTAGACCGAGCCATTCCTCACTGCCCTACAGACTTACACCTCCGCCCCCGTATGCTTGTCTTTGCTTCTTATCCCTAAGCAAATGTGGTCACCGCGAGGAGGGCGCAGGGATTTATTGATGGATTTACGACCTTGATGTTTGGATCTTGGAATAAGACGAATGGAATCTTGAATTCACGAACCGTCATGTGTGTGTGTAAACTTTAAATATTAAATACATTCTATACTTAAACAATTAATTTAATATGGACGTTGTAATTTTTTAAAGAAATCGTAAGTTCGAATTGTATATTTAATTTTAATGTGAAATAAAAAAAGAAATATATGGACGGTGAATTATAAATGACAGTGATTTGTTCGATACATTTCAAGATATAAAAAATTATTCGAACAGAACGGATGGCAGCAAGAGACGAAAGCAATTTATATGCTGTGCAATTTATGCTGCAGAATCGATGAGCTCGTTTGATGACCTACGAAAGATACCATCCACAGATTATCGACATTTCGCGATGGAGCAGAAATCCGAAAGGGCCAGACACATTAATACCGTCGCAGAGAATCACTTGGCAAAGTTATTTGACCACCACTGTTCATCCTGGGAGATGGTATTAAATCCCCACCCCTTCCACCACCCTGTACCCTCCTCCAGTGGTCCGGACAGACTTGTACCAAGGACCAGAGCGAGCTAGGCACCAGTGTCCGGCGGTGTCGTCGGCAAACGTTTGCTCGACAAACAAACTCAACTCCCGTCCCTGCTTCACCATTGCGCGACTCTGTTTTACTATATAAATGAGATGGTCACCCTAAGTACAGGGTTGAAAGGGATGATACTGCACGAGTGTGCGTCTCGTCGGTGCTACCCAGTCGCTCTTCAGAGGCAACTGTCACTGTCGATCCTTCGTCCCTAGTCTTCGAGTCTCACGCGAAGGGACGGAAGGCGAATGATAAGAAATAGGTTTGTTGATGTCGAAAGTGTGTACGTTGTATATTTCTTATTTATCAGTATTTCTAAAATGGAGAGAAATTAGAAATATTATCATGTGGACATATATATTAGTTATTTCGCGCACAAATGTCGTTGCTTTGAAAAATAAAACAATTATTAATTATGTAAGCTCCAATATATCGCTGTCCGTATAATGACACAAAGTGACAAATATCAGCTTGCTTTTAAATTATGGAATTGGAAATGTCGATGCATCTAAAGCTATCAAAAGTGTCTGTATTGTAATAAATTGACAATTATAAAAATTCAATTTGGAAGCTCGAAGCGCAATGTTGTATTAATCAAACAGGATATGAACAGTAAGTTTCTGGCTTTGTAAAAATTTCGATCGAAATGTAATGTTGATAAATAACAGAATTAATTTGTAAATTAACTTCGTTATCGCGTTTGGATCCATTTATGGTTGTTGCAAGGTGTTCGTTACGTAACAGAGAACAAATATGGAAACAATCTTCGTGCCTGGAGGATGAATTTCATTGCGAAGTTAGTGACCGTTCGGCTGCCCAAGAATAATATAATCCTCCGGTGTGCGCCGAGACTACTCTGTATTAATGTTTGCCCCGATATCTGTAAACAGGCATTACCTGTATCTCTGGACCGAGGTGTAACTATCCGCTAGGCGAGCTCATGGTAGATTTGAACGTTAGCCCGCCACAGGGATTAGAAACTTCCTACGGCGAGGTCACCGTGCATACTGTTTGCGTTTCTCTATCGGTGCTGTGGAAAGGAAAAGAGGAATACGTGGTCAGGTAGCTTGAATCTACGGGAGTAACAGACGTCCGAAACTAAAATAATACGAGTATCAGCTAAAGAAATTTCAGCGCGCTATATGTAGTCTTGCTCTTTTAACGTTGAAACTGATGATTATCTTGGTTACTATAAAAAATCCAATAGTTTTATATTCACGTGAAATTCGTATTTGTTAATACAAATTTTCTGAATAATTAATTTTTCTTACAAACATACAACATCAAAAGATATAATCTTGATGTGATACACGATAAGAAAACATGATACGAAAACGAAAACAAAGTCGATTAGCCGTAAAAACGGGAAATTAAACGCAAAGTGGTATTCAGCGGCAAATGAGGAAGATGCGATACATTTACAAGAACTCATTGCGAACGATAACGCACTGGTGAACGATGACACAACGGGCATTATCGTAGATGACAGAGCGGTCGGTTTCGTTCATGCGCGTGCGTGTTACGCGTGCGTGTACGTGGACAGACGGTTAACTGACGCGGCATATTTACATTGTGTGGCGGTGCAATTAAGCCTCGTATCCGGCATCAAGCGTAGGAAATTCCGTGCGGACTAACACCTTGCTCCCTGCATTCACACGGCCCGCTTGTGTCCTGCTGCATCCTCCTCGTGGCAAGATCAACAAATACGGTATCCGTCTGAAACGGATCTTCGATCTGTTTCCTCTTTACTTTTTACTTGAAACGTACATACGCGCTCCAAGGAAACACGAATAACCCAATTATTTAGAAATAATTCATGAATTTTTTATTTCCAAGTAACTGGGTTCGATTTTGTTTACTGAATAAGTATCAAAGATGTATACAAGAAATCTTACTCTATAATAGAATAATAAGAAGAAATCTTACCGATGGGAAAATTTATTCGGTTCGCATTAAATGAAAAACTGAAAGAATATTGATTACAGTTTATTAATATATAAATATTGCATATATATTTACATATTATTTATTGCGCTGCTAAAGCTCGCCCTCTTTTTTTTATTTTGTGATATAAATAATTACGTATATAATGTTATAAAATTTATATATAAAATTTCGAGAATTAGCGAATAAGTATTATTATTACATTTTATCAATTTTATGATTCAATGAATTAAAGGTTATCTCTTTTACGTTTAATTCTAAATTTCCAAAATGATTTTTGATGCGGTATTTTATGTGGTTATAAGTAGAAACGTGAATATATATGCGCTCATACGAAGTCATACATATCACATATACGGCGAAAGCTACTTCGATCATGGCTCATCGATCCATTCTTCTCGTCTGTTGAAGATGCAACTATATTTCTACGACTCGTAAGGGAATAGGCTTTGAATCGTGTGGGAATCGTTCGGGAAAATGTTTCAGGAATCCGTTAGCATACTCTCGTTGTGAAGGCGTCTTACGAATGATTGTCCTCTTGGGTGCGCATAATATGATCGTTCACTTACTAAGAATGAAAAGTATTGATGCGTTCTTTAGGTATTACACAATTATACTAAACTAAGGAATCGATTGTGTTGATTTCACGATAAGACTCTGTAAGACTGACGTAATGTGCTAATTGAAGCGTTTCGCGGAATGAGTTAAACATATACTTTATTAAGGAGAAGCAAAAATCTCGTAGATAATCAGTAGACATTAGTATATCGTTTGATGAAAATTATCATAAAAAAATGAAAGCATCGTGATCGCTTTGAGATAAACCAAAAGTATGAAATTTTTATAATTTTAATTAAATTGTAGTAATTTAATTAAATTCTAATAATTTAATGATAAAACTTTATGCACATTTTTTCTATATCTGATGACATCTGCGAACTATCACACATGAGTAAATAATCGCCGTTCGACGAAGTCTGTGTAGTAGTATGAAAATAATTTACGCAAATGATGAATATCCACTCAAGCTCTTTGCTTTACAGGTTGTTAGTGTGCATGTATTGCGACGAAGGAAGCGTAAGAAGTGCAAGAAGCGTCGCACAAACTTGATAATCATTGCCGTCTCTTGTCAACTGCGACTTATCGAGCCTCGCTATCTCGCATCTCGCGGTGCATTTGTCGTTAAACCGGCCGCCAGTATTTTGTAATTGATTGAAGCAAAATACAGTCGTGGAAGGCAGGCCAGGCAATCGGGGGGACAGCCGAGATCCAGTAAGTCAAATTTTCCCGTCAAGCGACGGCCGCTCGTCCGTGTACATGACGTTTTAATAACGGTTCGTGAGCGATTGAAAATGTCAATCTACTCCGCTTTTGCGGAGAGCGTGCGTGTAAAACGCGTGCACTACATTCGCGATGCGTGCGAAACGCTCGTCGAAGGTTCGTATCTGTTAACCGTCGACGTTTAAGTGTTCCGCTCGTTCTCGCGCGTTCGTTTAACGCCTTGGGATTGTCAAGACGTTTTTTCTAAGTAAAGTGCACCTACTTTTTAGCACATTATTACCGACATTAGTCGGGGCTTTCATCAATACGGACTCGCTCTTCACGCGGCGAACTCGCGCCAATCGACCGGACAATATTTAATATACGATCAATTTTTTCATTTTCGAATTGGATCGTAACATATCCTTTTTTACGTGAAATTTTTTTATAAAATACGTAATTATTTTATATTGCAATAAAAGAGATTTTTTGCCGAGATAAAAAGTAATAAAAAATTTCATATTAATTTTTAAACACGGAGCGCAAATTTTTCATCGGAACACACGGAAACAAGGGCTACTGGTTTAGATACATTTATATATTATGCAGTATGTAATTACTTTCCGATAAAAGGGATTTTTTTTTGCCAAGATAAAAAAATAATAAAAATTTGTATTAATGTTAAAAATGTATTCCCGAGGCTGGATTTTCCCCGCCGGCAATTTCAAGACAGATACGGGACACAATACATGCTTTTTTTCCTGCGTAATGCCATAATGGAATTATTTCCGCCATGCCTCGCTTAAACGAAAGTTACGATATGATCGCAACGGTTCTGGCTGAATTGCACCAAAAATCTGCATTAACTAATTCTGATTTATGTTTTATCATCTCTTTTTGTATCATTTAGAATATAAAGCTAAATACACATAATATAAACGCATAAAGCAAATTATTTAATTATACTTATTATTGGAAATTAAAAATTAATTGAGATTAACGTGAGCCAGTTGTTGCAATCAGGCTAAAAAAAAAAAAATGAAATTGATCTTGGAAATCTTAAACTCTCCAGTTGTCTCATGTTTCGTGTAATCAATTGTTTCTCACCGTCGGCATCGATCAGACGATGACAATGTCCAGAACAATAGCGTTAGCGAGAAGCGGTATCGCCTGCGTGAGTTTATCTAGCCAGTTCTATCTTTTATTAGCATCCCGTAGAAGCTATTTCGTAGCCCTTTCTCTATCGCCTAACGTATCCAGGCAGTTTCTCCGGAGTCTCGGCCGTTCCGTAGTCGAGCAGGAGTACCAGAAGTGCGTATTTACGAGCGTTCCCGTCCATAAAGCAACCTCGCGCCTGATTTTGATACATTCTCCACTCCGAGCACTATCTCACGCGCGAATACGACCTACGTAGCCATACACTTGGGATTTATGGTGATGCTGCGCGCGTAAGCGATAGTTTTGTTTTGTATTCCGTGTAGTAGCTTGTCTCTCTCTCTCTCTCTCTCTCTCTCCCCCCCATTCTCTCTTTTTCGCGTACGCTACTCTCTGGAATTCCGCGGATTTTTGAAACCGCGAAAGAAGGAAACAAAAAGGAAAACGGGTAACTCTAGTAATTCTTATACAAAGCGCAGTGAAAATGGAATTGACATCAATACAAGTATCAATTTTTTATCTTTCCTTTTCGCACAGCCGATCTTTAACTTTCATAAAGTGAGGAGATCTGCAAATTGAGCGAAATCGCGGATGAAAAATGTGAATAAGAAAAAGTAAATATTACGAGAGAAATGACTTATGATTACATCTGTTAGAGATGCAAAAAATTTAGGAGATACGTACTATGAAATTTAAAGGGACGAGCAGACGGATACGTGTTGCTGAAACATACATTAGGCGTTGGAAAAATAACGACAGACTAACGCGGGCAGAAATAAATACACAGCGAAAGCATGAAGCGCAACTCTCTAGCAGCAGCAAATATGCAGGCTACGCGCCACTCCGAGACATATTTTCACGTCCGATATAAAACTTGCTGTAAATCGATAATGTATTTGAACAATGCTATTTTTGTTCGTACAGATGTCAGAACTTATGCAAGCAAAAATGGTGTAGCGTCACGAATTAATATATGTGCCCTCGGCTACTTAATCCGTTTATTAAAATCGCATGTTGATCGTCACATGTGTTATCGACGTGATATATTTTACCTTTTAATTCTAACAGATACGTAACATATTACAATTAAAAATTCAGATATTGCCTCGAGAATTATACTATAGTATACGCATATATCTCGTTAGAGGCGTCGTCGATCGAGATGAAATGCTACAGTCTTGCGGTTAAAATATATATTAGATACCGAAAATATAATGACGTGCAGGCGGGATTGCTTATACAGGAATAAATGCATGGGAAACGCGAAGGGCCGATTCTGATTTATATATGTATAAAGCGTCTGTGCATATCGTAATCACAATATTATGCTGGAATTGGGAGGGCCGGGTTTCCCATTTCTATTTTAATGGCATCGGGGATTTCAAGCGGGGCTGTGCCAAGCGTCGCGTAATAACTTGTATCCCGCCGAAAAAAATATCGGAAGGCCCTGTGCAAGCCGGTTTACTCTCCTCGTTTTTCATTCGATGCGTTTTCATTTGGAACTGTTTCACGTGTAACGGTTAAATGTTTAAACAAACGCGCGCACGTCGTCGCTTGGATTTTTTCTTGATTCGAGGTATGTATTCCGCGAGAGAGAGGTGCGCCGATGTAGAACGATTGTTGTCATAATTGGTCTCCGAATAAATGTTTAGTTAAAGCTCTAAGTAGTCCTTTAGATAATTCCATCGGTAACGCGCACATTCGGACTGGTGTTTATTAATTATCAGCCGTTCTCACACCCACGTGGTACCTCGCGCGTGTATAAGGGAGGGAATCGATCGTCGCATGCCGAGTGGCTGTTTAGAAAGTTTCCACCGTATTTCTTTTGCGGAACTTTGGGAATAAAGACGGAACGGATACCGAAACGGGCGCGCAGTATTAGCATAATATATGTCGCAATTATCGTTATAATTGTCCAAGTTGTTGGCAACTGGTTTCAATATACGCCCACTTTCGCGTTCACCCTCTAAGCTAACGAGGCACTCCTTTGAGGACGATTTGCAGATACAGAACTTCATACCGGCCAAAATGTAGCCAAGTTTACGTGTTAATCGACTAAATAATAACAAGAGGAAATAAATATACGTTTCATTTGGTTATAATTCATTTTTTAAACAATTTTTTTTTATTATCTTGAATCTGCGTCTGTAATCATATTTTTATTCCTTCTGCCCAACTCAATTTTTTTTTGCTGTTTTAGTCTTTCAAAAAATGTGAAAAAATTTAGGATTATTTTTCAACATCTTTATCACACTATCAAATAATTTTTTAACGAGATATTTTAGGAAAATCGGATTCTATTCTCCTTTATTTTGGAAAAATTTAAGAATAAAGTTTTGCTTGTGTCAAGAAAGATCCAGATTGTAGACGAAGGGATGAACTGTCAGACTTACTCAGTAAAGATTGAGATGTAATAAAGAATAAGGATTCTACCTTGAGATTGAGATAACCGACTAAATTAAAATAATCGATTCGGTATTGTAAAAAAAAAACTATATAAATAAGAGAAGAGCGCTAAATAATTAAGTAGTTAGAAATTAAGGATATCAGGTGTCGATGCGTCAAATATGAAAACGGTGTCGTTGCCGACTGTTTTACAGGGGTAGAAAGTTCTTCAGGGAGCAGAGGATTAAAAGTTTACTTCGCCAGTGGACGAGGCGAGGGGGGTTGGCGGTTGGCAAGAATGACTCCGAGAAGTTAAGATCCATGAGAAAGGAGTCTGTAAAGTTGCTGAAAACTTTTTAGCAAGAATTAATCACCGGAAGATGGTGACTGGTCCTTATTAAATTGCGACCTCGCCATTTATTTCGATGCGGTTAGTCCAAGCGATTCAATTTGCGGCCATGGCGTTACGCGAGTAAATTACGTTAGCTGACATTATCGCCATTGATGTTATCCGGCTTTTGTGAGAATGCTCTCCGCTGCAATAAATAATTCCTTTCCCATGCTGTTTATGATAACTCGAGTTTTATCCTTGCAACCTTGCCGCAATATACATATAGAGACAGTAACAAAGATACATTGTACACCTCATGTACAAATAACGGTTCGCTGGCAACAGACAATCCTAAGTGAAGCCGCTGATACGCATTTCGCGATCGTACCAGCGGCAGCGTGCGCGACGACCATACACAACAAACACGTACGTACGCACGCACGTACGCCCGCACACACCCACACACACTCTCCTCGCAAATTGCATTTCGCGCTACGTACCTATACGTTAACCAGTGCGGTCTTTATTATGTATGTTCACCGTATGAATCCTTGATGGATTCCAGATACCTCATTACACCGCTATTGACCTGAATCTTTTATTATCTTTCCACCGCGTAGACACAACGGTGCGGTGGTAGCGGCTGGGCTCATTATACCAGAGAAAATAATCATTATGTCCATTGACCGAGGCGCGCGTGGGGAGGCAATTTTATTTTCTGTACACGACGCCGGCGTTGCCGGTGAATACGTCTCTGATGACGATTAGTGGCCCTTGGCATCCTTAATGACCGCCCGCACACAATCGTATCGCCTCGCTCACGCTTATGCGTTGACGCACGCATGCTCGTTGAGGAATATCTAGATCTAGCCGGTTGAACATGATATTCGGAGCGGCGCGGCGAGCGTTTAATTAGGCAACACGCGAATAATCGCGCGCGAAATACATAGTGCGAACGGTATATTATGGCCCTCACGTCTCTTTCTCAGAAACAGGTAATGTCACCTGATTTAGTCGAGCGCGCCAAGCGGGAAAATTTCCAGATAGAAATGAGAGCATTCGTGTAATTGTACCACATGGTCTCAGCATGTGTAGCTTTAACGTGCATTTCAAGGGGTTGTATGATGAGGGGAGATAAAATCGATCGACTGACATCACGACATTTCTTTTTGTGGACGATTAATGCCTTATGGCATACTAACGATCCCTCGCGTATACGTTTATATGTCGATGTCCGATTGCCTGTACCAGATAAAAATAGACAGCCTTGAATATGGATCTACTTTCTTAAGTGGATATTTCGGAACCGATGGTTAAAGCACGTAAATTGGGAAACGAATCATTTGAACGAGATGGCACTCGCAAATTGCATTTTACTTTATATCTCATATAATAATTCAGTTTTATATTAATAGATGTGCACTTGATTACATGTACATTTACAGAAATACACTTTTAACAAGCTTTTGTTAGTTTCACTGTTACGTGTGAAGAATCGTGTGAATTTTTTTTTAGATCCGCGGACATATTTATTATCGCCGAGGTATCTAAATTTTTTCTCTCTCGTGATTTAAACGCCAATACTATATAATAAATCTGTAATCGCGCCGTTCAAATTCGAAACTATCGTTTCGTTTTCGGAAAGATACACGCGAGATATGTAAAATCATGGTTAAAAGCCACGAAGCGTTGGATGGAGGCACGAGGGCGCGAAACGAGGGGAGGGGGAGGGGGAGGGGGGAGGGGGAGAGGGCGAAGAACAGGCGAGGAGAAAGTGGAAAACCGAATAATCGTCCAGCTCCGACCTCGGTGTCGGTTAGGAGCTCCGGCGAAAAAGAGGAGATGAAATGGACCGTCCGACTGACAGGAATTTACATCCTCTCGTGCGCAATCTGCGTGAGTGAATTGTGTCGTGTTACCGTCCGGAGAATTAGATCCGGAAAATCCGTAATAATTACTCGAGCGCGCGGCGCTCGCCGAAGCATCCTCTTCCCACCGACTTTCGCCCGCTCTCTCTCTCCCTCTCTCTCTCTCTCTCGCGCCCTTTTTCCCCCTACCCTTTCCGTATATACCGCCGCTCCCTCGTTCGTTTCTCTCACCGCCACTTGACAGCGTGAAACACAAAAATAAATAATGATTCACCGCACGGCGGCGTCGCTCCGGAAAGAAGCGGCTCCAACACCGAGCTCACGAAACACGCTGTCGTAGGAAAAAAACGCGCGCGGTAACGGACTCGTTTAACTCCTGCACGCCATCTCCCTTTCCTCTCACGGTGCACCGCGATGTGCATAAATGCGAGGATGCACACGGCATCGGTGTATCAAAATGTGACGCTTGCCAATTCAATCTACTCTACACGATGTTCCCTTCTCTCCCAATGCAGGTATTCTTACCTGAGATTTATTTTAGTCCCTCAATCGATCGTGCCGCGCTGACCGATTTTAACCCGATTTAAGAAAAGCCCCACGATCTTACGAGGCGAACGCTCGCGATATTAGATATGTTTTGACCTATTTGACTCGTTTCAAGAATCGTTAAGGAGCCAACGGAGTAACGCCGCGCGTACTAAATTCGTTCCGTCTTCCCAGAGCGGCAAACTCGGCACGGTTCGTTAATGTAGCTGCTTAGAAACAGATGTAATTAGTGCGCTTAATGCTTAATGATTTATACATGATGTTCTAGCGATTTGGGTTAAATGGAGTAACATGTGCCAAAGTTAATTAGTGCGTGTTTATGAACTTTAAACCCAACGATCATCATTGATTGAATATGTAATGCGTTTAAAGGATAATCAGGGAACTCCATTAAATGGACATTTAATCTACCATTAAATAGATAAGGATAAAAGTGAAAAGCGTACATTTTACAATTATTATGATTTTTCGGAAGAGGATAATGTAGGTAAAGTAATAAGAAAGTTTTTTTCCGATAAATCTTAAATAACTAATAAAAATTCTTAAATTTGCTTTTGTTGGACGTGAAATGATGATTGCGGTCGGCAGAAATGTAAAGCATTCAAAATGAAATCATGATACGCGACAAAATGCAGCGGACGCGAAATTGTGTTGCTTATATCGTTTCACGTAATATATTTGGCACTTGGATTTTGTCGATTTTGTACATTTCGATGTTTGCTATATAGTGAGAGTAATATATCTGCAATGTGGATAAATTGTAAAATATGCTTTGCGTTAAATCGTTACGCTAATAGAAGCACGTGCACGCAAATCGGTAATTGTAGGAAGGACTTGCTATTTGAAAGGGTTACAACAACGATGACTAGTACGGTCGATTGGTTCGCACGAAATTCGAGTTAATGGAGCGCGCGCTGGTAATCAGGGTGGAATTCGAGTTCATCACTTTCTCGATGACTGTTTCGGGTCATCGTTCACTGGCTCGCGTAACCCATCGAAAATGATAATTTGCTCATCGTTGACGCTACGGATCATCTACTCGCAGTAGCAACGTTTTCCTTCTTCGTTATATATGATTAATTACTGCATACCATGAATTATTAATAATTTACGACTTAATAAATCCAGCTCGTGTACAATCTACATGTTGCATAAAAATTTTTTCCAAACAATATTTTATTATTATTTATTTATACTTTTATATTAATTATTTATATAGAAACGGCACTTTGAACAAATTGAAAATCATTTCCCATATACGATATAAGTTATAAATTTATATGTACAATATATACTCGTAAGTAAACGCCCCTTTTCGAAGCGTGCGGCGTGTTAAAGAAACTCTTTGCTAGAAAGTTTTGAAACTTCATAAACATCTGACGGCTCCGATATCGTGACACTTGAAAATGTCATCCACGCGAGAGACGCTTATTAGCTCGGCCGTTGTCGAGCCCGCGTTACGGCAGACGCGGTCGTTTACATTTTTACCAGGACGCGCGAGAACTCGATATTCCGACAAACACCGATTGGAAATGTTAAAAGATCGAAAGAATTTTAATGAAAACCCCCGGCCATGGCGTCCGGTCGAACGTGCCTTTTAATAGTTCATCCGCGTCTGCTTTTCCTTTTTTTTTAACTTCGTTCTCCCTCTGTCCCACCCCCAGCCACCTATTCTATTTCGCTCTTTCTCTCTTCCTCGTCGCTTTTTATTCGGTACGTTTCGGTTCGCTCGCGGTCCGGATGCAGGAAATATACAGGGTGTATCACAAATTACGTACTTTTTCTCGGAAGACCTAATTGCATATTAATGCATCCGTCCAAGTTTGTCTCAATTCAAATTTTAAAAATACAAAACAGATAAAAAGATCTTCAAAGTATTTTACTTTTATGTAAATTTTCTATTAATAGATATATCGCTGATACGTCACGAAAATTAACTTGAAAAGGTTGATCATACTCGTATTTAAGAGGCATTCAAGTACCAAAAGTTAAAGCGTTTAGAACTGGAAAAGGGCAGGATGGTAATTAAAAATCGATGTCGAATTTGTTCGAAATGAATCTGTCGCGACTTTTGACGCGACTTGTATATCTGTTGGATGGAAAGAGAGAGAAAGAGAGAGAGAGAGAGAGCGCGCGCGCGGTCACCGTACGTTTGCCACCGTACGGACGGACGAACGGATGGACAGGCAGGCGGCTGGACAAATGGAAAGGGGAACGCGATTGCTCGCGCCCTGGGAAGGACGAAGGACGACGGACCGAAGGATGGAACAGGGCGGTGAGATGGGTGGCGGAACGACTACGGCAGAATTATCTTCTCTCATGCGTGTTTATTTTTCGCGTGATTACAAACGAAGTTAATCGGAATCGAACGAAATTAATTTTATTGTCCGTCGAAAAAAGCCATCGCCGTCTATCCGTCCACCCCCGCCCGCGATCTTTCCGCCCTCGGCTAACGGCGACGCGATGCGACGCGACGCGTGTGTGCCAACTCTTACACAGCCGGCGATGCAAGTGTGCGCCGCGGCGCGGCGTTTTCGATGCTGGTAAAGAGAACCGGACGGACAGCCCATTAGGGCGGCGAATTAAAATTATTCCATTAATTTCTGATTTTAGAGTATTAAAAACGCGGGCCCGCGAACGGCAAAGCGCGATAAGCGGAAAAAGTTGGAACGAAATGGGGAGGAATATGTCAAAGCGGTCGATGGTATGTCGCGTTATAGTTTGCGCCGCGTAACACGCACTGCCGGCAGTAATATAACCGCGATGAAAATATAATGAAAAATAAAGCGACCTCGCGGATCTCTTCGTACCTAAGTATTTCAGATACCTAATGAGATTCGGAATACGTTTCAAACAATCCTTTTTCCACGTTTTGTTACTCACGAAATATTTATTGCGTCTTGCATCACCCTTCAAACGACACTCTTAGAAAGGTAAGTTGTTGGCAAGAATAAATTAAACATTGCAAAAAGGTGACTTGAGCTACAGACTGAGATTTTAAGGCGTCGTCTACAATACACGGAGTAAGAAGTAAGAGTAAGAAATTGACCAATCACACTCGATTATTCTTCTGACATTCGACTGTGATTGGTCAATTTCTTACTCTTACTTCTTACTCCGTGTATTGTAGACGGGCCTTAAGACGTGAAACTTAAGCTTAAGCCGTAAGAAACTGACCTCGTAATCGTGAAGATTATTATTAAAGATTATTAAATAATCGTGAAGAAATTGAAATCACAATCGATTATTCCCCTCACATTCGACTGTGTGATTGGTCAATTTTTTAAGACTTGAAGCTTTACGTCTTAAAGTCTCATATCGTAGACGCCGCTTTATTTACAAAGAATTAAAAGAAGCTATAGAGTCGAGAATTGCGAATAGGGTAAACCCATGTGTAACTCGAGACAATTCACCAAGTCGAAGTGAAAGTCCGATCGGCGCACGAAGGTGGGAGGGGGTGAGGAGGGGAGGGGGGGGGAGAGAGCGGTTGCACAACCAGAAACTGGCAATGCCTTAAGGACACGAGCTGAACCAAAGGAGTTCGCATTCACCATGTCGGTTAGTGTTGTTCTAGTCTTACCTCAGTGAGTATCGTTCACACATTGGTTGTCTTTACCTCTCACTCGCTTATCGTTTCTCTTCTGCTTCGCGTGTACTCTCTCTTTCTCCCTTTCTCTCTCTCTCTCTCTCTCTCTCTCGGTCCGTCCGTCTCTTTTTCTCTCCGGGGAAGCCCACGTTCCATCACGACTACGCGTGCTACGTAGCACGTACGTACGTGCACACACGTTCGAGAACGGCCGACCTTTCATTTCCCACCCCACTGGCGAGCGGACGCCGACCAATCGGACCTTACCCCGCGCAAAAACATCGAACCGCACACGACCGAGCGTGCAACGAAAGCGGGGTGAGAGAGCGCTGAGGCGAGGTGGCGCGGGGCGAGGAGAAACGAAAAAATCGTTCAGAATTAAAACGGGGAAGCAGAAAAATAATCAGATTTCCGCGTATATTATTAACGAAGATATGTGCGTGCGTGCGTGCGTGCTCGCGACCGCGCCTGTG
>NW_017299926.1:2091804-2092634 GCF_001594075.2 Trachymyrmex cornetzi | reverse complement strand
GCTGAAAAAGTATTGACTTCAATCGGAATCCGCCGTGCCGATGCCTGCCATCGCCCCGCGCCTCTTCCCGTTCATCCTTCTCCGCATCCGCTACCACTTCCTCCTCCTCCTCCTCCTCCTCCTCTTCTTCCTCCTCCTCCTCTTCTGAATATCTGCGAATTCAATGCAGCCAACGTGAATTTGAGTTCACGTGCGAATCACGCGACTCGCCATGCGTCTCGCACTCTTCGTGTAGATGCGCGGCCGAGCGTGGGCGTGCTGCGTATGCGTGCGTGCATGCGTGTGTGTGAGCACGCGGCCATCCGCGTGTCGTCGGCAAAAGCGCGGAAAACCGGCGATGCGGGGCGGCTGTCCGGAGCAGAGAATTTATAATGCGAAAAAAAACTGGTGTCGCGCCGCACACCGTCGCGTCGTTCGTTTAGGCGCCGTACGGTACGACGCGACCACCGCGGAGAAAATCACGCCGGCCAAATGGACTGCCCATGCCGGCGTGGCGAGCCGCTGCGGATTTCGCATTTCGGGATATATCGAATCGACCCCAACCCGCGAGATTTTGCGAATGTGCAATGGTAAAGAGAATGATGCTCTCTCTTCTCGTTAATAAATAGTCTGTTTATTGAGAGATTATCAGAAATCGTGCACTTTTGATTTTGACGTGCTTCTCAAAAATTAGAATTGAGATGAATACTTTTTAAGTACCTTTAGTAATAATTTTCAAATCATCGACGAACGAAAAATGAAAGTGAAGAGTCAAGTTTCAGTTTATCAATACACACAGAAAAATACATACTGTACGCAAGTAATAATTACTTGTTTCAAGTATTTCAAAA
>NW_017299926.1:2067939-2081757 GCF_001594075.2 Trachymyrmex cornetzi | reverse complement strand
GTTTCTTCGATTAATTTTATATATTATTTTTCAAACGAAAATAATTCTTGTTTTGAGTACATAGTAATGAGTTTTTCTAAAATTTGTATTATATAAGTATATTTCAACATTATTCAAGAAAAAAGTTTTTTGTTAAATATAATACAGCCTTTATTTGAAAAAAAATGAAAATAAATTGAGTAATTACTTTTCTTAACAATAGAATGATTTTTCCGTGTGTAGTAATAGAAGGTTACGTTGATTTAAACGGAAATAAAGTTAATTGTAATTTTTAATTATACAAATATGCTGTGAACAAAAAATACTCTCTTGGTCTCTAATAGGAAGATACATATTGTGCCGGGAAACTCAACGTAACATTCGAGGATCAATAGGATCGCGATCATGGGTCTTCCCTACCTTGTCGTGCTTGGTGAGCCGTGTTTGATACGTATCGGACCGAAGTTAATTTCAACATCCTTAATCAAGTTCGATTGTGTCTAAATAGAGAGAATACGAACTTTAGCTTGACAATCCGGGTCAAATGTGTAAACAGGCGCGATGGACAATACAGCGCGAGAGATGCAAATTCGAAGCCGTAGTCTCGAATCGAATCGTTACTCGAACGAGCACCGCAAGCACGACGTTGGACAAATACCTTCGTCGAGGTCCTTCAGGAATCTCCGGAGTTTCGGCGGTAGCAGTGGAATCCTTCGATACTCTAATTGGCGCATTCACGCTGGTGTTGCCCGTATATCAGTCCACAGACTGCATGCAACGACTCGATTTTCCTCGACGCATTTATACCCGTTAAAACGTCATAATATCTCATTTCTATCCTATTTCAATATTAATTTACGCGACAGCTGGCAACGTTATTAACTTTAATTGTATAATCCATTACACGTAAACATGGCTATGTATACGCTGTCTCGTCGTTTGAATCGAAACGATTCTTATCATCTATCTAGGACCAACTATTA
Source organism: Trachymyrmex cornetzi (assembly GCF_001594075.2). Taxonomy (NCBI): domain Eukaryota; kingdom Metazoa; phylum Arthropoda; class Insecta; order Hymenoptera; family Formicidae; genus Trachymyrmex; species Trachymyrmex cornetzi. The sequence goes on along the minus strand of NW_017299926.1, from coordinate 2,080,795 downwards.
AGTTCAGAGCGACATAGACGTCGAGTCGCTCATCGTTTGTATCCTTCCGGAATTCTCGTCGCGTCGTCTACTCTCTCCTCCCGTGTTGGTCGTCTCTTCTCCTGCCTTTCCGGAGGGTAGGTATGTACTCACACACACACACACATATATATATATATATATATATATATATCGAGCACCAATCACCACGCATAATCTGCGTGCTCATTATTACTAGGACTGCGAGGGGACGCGCATGCATGTACCTATACCCGCGTTCATTATGGAGACGATATGGAGCATTGTTTGCAGAACGAGAGGGGTGAGCGCCCCCACGAACCCTCAACCCTCCAACCGTCTCTCCGTTCCTTCCTCCCCTTAATGCGATACCACTCTATATCTCGCACTCTCTTTCCTGTCTCGTCCCTTTCGCTCTGTATCTCGTCCTGCCCGCCTGCTTTACGAGTCTCGAGTATTCTTTCTCGCGTGTTCGTGCTCTCGCACTTGCCGAGCGTTGCTCTACGTGGTGACACGCGTACGACAAGAACTACTTATCGCGCGTTTATACGTTGCGCGAACGGGAGAGATTTCCGGCTGATGCGTGACGGGCGACAAAAGGGGGCCACGCGCAAATCGTTCGTAGTAATTAGGACACGTGCGTTCGTGGGAGGGATCAGTTCTTGTCGTATCGTGCCCCCCTCGCCTAAATCATTATTGAGAGAAAAAAAAGGGGGGGTAAAATAAAAGTCTCGATAAAGTCCCAGCCATTAAAACATCAAACAGAATCCTTTGTTCTAAAATCGACTAGCAAAATGACGATTGTATCTCGAAATCAACGAGTCTCGTAGTAATTTATTATATAAATCGTTTAATGTAATAATTGAAGAAATGTTTAATTGTATGTCATTACGGAATCTTTTTTTACCGTGATTTTAAAGGGGAAACATTTTGTAAAGTACCAGCGACAAAAAAACATCACCGTTAATCAAAATCAATTGCAAGAACGGATGTTCAATTCTAGAAATGAGAGAAGAGAGAGAGAGAGAGAGAGAGAGAGAAAGAGAGAGAGAGAGAAGTAATAATATCTTCTGAATATTCTTTCAAGTCGTGCTACGAATTTATTATCAGCAAACGCATTGAATATATAAACGCACCAAAGGGTAATTAACTTAATGTACAAAGTGATTCCGGCCCGTCGTTTTTGCATTCGTGTCGTATAATTCGCGAAAGCAATCGCGAAAATCTGCCTGGCGAGCGAGGAAGGCACAGAACGCCTGTTTTCGTTTTCGCGCTAAAAGGTATTACGGGTAGCCTCGGGCGCATTCCTCAAATTATTCCCAACGCGGAGAACACACAGCGACAATAAAAATATGGCATTAATTTCCATACGTTACAGAAGACTCGGCCAGCTCATCGGTACACGAGTGTGCAATCAAGCAGCGCAATTATCGGAGCCTTTGTTCATGAATAATTACAAACAAGAGAATCGTGAGCACGGTCTCCGCTCCTCTTTTCCTTTAGTCCTATTTACGTCCCACTCGCGTTCTCTTCCTCTTTTACTCCGGATACAGCTTGCAGTTGGAAACGATTCTGCCAAGTGATGCCAAGCGCAACCGTTCAAAATCGAATAGTTACTGTTCCTGTTTCAATAGTTACTGTTTACTTTTAATACGTATAGGCGTATATATTGATAGACGCTGATAATACAATTCTATTCTTTCATATAACGCAAAATATAATAAAAAGATATTATTTTTTAATAAATATATGAATTTTTTTTGATTGAATATAATATTTTGATTTATCATCATTAAATTTCTGATTTGTTGCGTCAAATATAATTATACTTTTTTTTTATATGTTTTAAAAATATGTCTTATCGTATAAATGATAAATGCTCGATAAGAGCTTGTCGTTAACGGTCGCGATAAGAATGCCGTGAATAAGACAAAGGATAGAGAAAGATAGCGCATTCTGCGATCGTCATCTAGACGTTAATTGCACGGCGAAATTTCGACCACCGTACGCTTACGGATTTGCTGTCGCGTCGCGGCTACTGCGATGGGGAGTAGCTGCTACCGACAATAATGAACGGCCGTCCACTGTATCGCGACGCAATCTGCACATACTTAACGAAGGAAAATGCATATTCATAACCGGGCCCGTGTAGGCGCGAACGCGCGGACGCGTCGCGTCGCGTCATTCCGCGTGCAGAATTCGCTTTTTCTCTTTCTCCGTTTCCTCTTTTGCGCCGAGCGCAAAATAGGGGCGGAAAAAATCGAGAATCCGCAACCGAGATTTAACTAATGGCGCGTATACGGTGCACGGGCGCTGCGGATGACAAATAGTTGCGCCCGGATATATCTGTTAATCGATCGTTCCTCGAGACGTGGAAGAACGAAGCGACCGAAAACCAATGGAAAAATCAGAAAACACTTTTCACAGAAACATTAAAATTTCTTTAGATATTGTGCAAATATTAATATTACGAAAAATATGAATATTGTCGGATAAAATTAATTAAATTAATTAGATTTCTATATAGAGCGGTTGTTTCACGTAAAAAAAAAAAATCTTTTTATTTAGCAAACAAATGAAATATATTTACATATATTTAATATAAATATTCATGCATTTATACATAAAATAAAGCAAATATCTGTGTCTTTTCTAACAGTTCTGCAGGATCGCGAACCAATAAATAGATTAAGTCTTGTTTTATACCGTGACCTAAATTTTAAATTTGATGTAAAATGAAACTAGGCTATCACACACGTATAAGGTAATTACACAATTTTTGCGCAAAATACACGGTTGAAAGTACCGAGAGGAGTGGAAATAAAATCATGAAAGAATAATACTTTGCCGAGCGTGACTGAGTCTGATACGTTTAACCCAGTGACTCGGTAGTCGTTGTCGTCGTCGTTGACGACGTCGGGACGCAGGAAGAAAGGGGCGTCGCGACGCTAGAAATAGACGAGTGTGCTTTCGCTCTCAACGGCGGAGGCGCCGCTCCAACAAGAAAACTTTCAACTTGGCGGCCAAGTTCAAGTCGGCTAGCATTCAATGGCAAATATCTGGGATTCTTAAAAGCGGACATCTCGTTCTCGCTTATGTCCAACTTGGCGTATACTTTGAGCATGTGTCGACACATTATGACTTTTATATTACTTTTACTTAACTTACTGCTACACTACAAAGAAAGAACGATTTTGCTCAAGCATCTGAAAATTTAGAGAGATACAAATCTAAAAATAATTTTGTTGGATCATCGAAATATGTAGGAAACTCTAGTATGAGTAATGCTGCAAAAATTTATCACATTTATAGAGAGCAACTAGTTTCAGTGTCCTACATTACTATTTTTCTAGGCCAACAAAATTATTTTCACATCTATATTTAATCTAAATTTTTAAATAGACTTAAATAAAATCTTTTCATTCTTTCTCCATGCATGTATTTACTTAATTATTTAATTGTTTTCAAGGTATTCTTTATGCGGAAGTAAAAAAACTGCGTTAGTTTTTTTAGATTCGGAATTCTATGCTCGAGCATATGCGTGAGATTTCTAAATTAGAATCTTTACCGTCTCTCTTCTAATTTCTACGGACAATGCTCCAACGAGCGACGAAATCAACGCTCATCTGTTTGCGTAGATGATGGTCGGATAACCAGTTAGATTCAAAATTGCCGGCCGGAGTACCCTCCCGTTCGCGTTCGTCGAATAAAATTGAAAACCGTCTCCCTCCTCTCGCGACTCTCCCGCTGTCTCTCGGCATACCGATGGCACACGCACACACTCCTGACTCCGCACATGCCGTCCCTCTATTCCATCCCCTTTCGCCACCCCGCTACCATATGTAGAAAGAACTCGTCGCGCACTTGTGCGCACAGATTTACGCGCGTATTTTTCGCCTCCTGCATTCAGCGTGGTGCTAAAAAATATCGGCGCCTATTCAAACTCGCATTCCATCGCGCCATTTGAATTAAAGACGATCACGATGTACAATATCCTCACATATTTTTCATAACCGATCGATTTAAAAAAAAATTCTCTGACGTCAATGCGACTTTGATACACAATACACAATACGGTAAAGCACAATACAGTGACAGATTTTTTTAATCTAATTCACATTCTTACAATCGCTGTAAAAATATCGTCAAGCATTGGCAAAAAGATGTCAACTGCAATATAGAGTACCTTTAAATGCGGGGGAAACAAATGCTTGCAGGTGAATTTATGGCTGCAGAAAAAGCACCTTCGCACAATTGTTGTAAAATTATTTAACTCTTACCGTACTAATATGGGTAACTAGTGATCGAGCGATTCCTGTTCGTGAAGTTTCTTTGAGTCTTTCGGTAATTATAAATTATACTACATTTTATTATTTTTCAAAATAAAGAGTCAATATTTATTCTAGAAAGTTGAAAGTATTTTGGTAAATTTTTAGAGATTTTTTAAATTATTTTGAAGAGGTGAAAAAACGAAGAGATTTGAAGTGACCCTTGATGGTGTGGATGAGGCACCAAATTGTAGATGGTAAGGGTTAATATGATTGATTACGCATTTATAGATCTAATGAGAAGATAAGGGTAGAAACCAATTATATTGAAGAATTTTACAACAGTTGTAAAATTGTTTTTTTTCTGCTGAACGCAGCCAATATTTCGTGAAGGAGAATCGAACGATAAACTCACGAGTGTCAGGAAATTCACACACCCAGAGAAAGGGTTGCTTCGATTTAAAGAAATTTCGATTAAATGAAAAAATTTCTTCGATTTGTGCAAAAATTTCTTTGATTTAAACATTATTTTTTAAAATCAAAGAAATTTTTTCATTTAACCGAAATTTCTTTAAATCGAAGCAACCTTTTCTCTAGGTGCGGAAAATTTTTTGAATTCGCCCACGCCGGTGGTACAAAGGTAAGTACGTGCTCGCACGCGTATCTCAACATGCGCGTAGAGACGCATTCGCATTTCCACGTTAAACGCAGCCAATGGGATCTCGCCGAATGGCGAGGGAAGATTCAATTCGAACGAACGAGCGGACGGTTTCGGTTGGGCTCGCTCGTGCTTCGTATAAATCAGCTATGCTTATCGGTCTTTCATCGTGCCGGAGGTGAACTCATTTCGTTCCCTCTAAATACGAACTTTTTTTCGGGGCGAAAACCTATTTCGATTAAAATGGCGCGCGCGTTTCGCATTTTGCCGGATTATAAAAGGTTGCCGCCGCTCCCCTCCCCTCCCCCCCCCCTCCCCTTGTCGACCGCGCCTTCGCAAATTCGCTCTTCGACCGCCCTCGCGTTCCGGTGGTGCTCTTATACCCCCTGTTCGTTTCCCCACCTCCTTTGCCATTCCTTTTTTTCCACGTTCGGCTTCAATCGGATGCGGTTGCAGCTGCATCGAGCGACTCGATCGCCGAATCGTTAATACCGAACTGGTCTGATCCGAATTTTGGCGCGGCCGCCCGCCCGTTCTCTCGCTCGATACACCGTTAATCTCGTTACCGTTTATATTGTGTTTCGCGCTTGCCAACTTCGGAATCTCGTATTTCTGATAAGTATAACGTCGACTATTTTCCAATGCGCTCGGTGAAAATCTAAAAATGTATCTTGCAAGTAGACGGCGGGCTATTCATCTGTGATGCGCTATTTCCACATTTGTATATAATATCACGGTTTAGGTATCTCACAATTTATTAACATGCGGTTGTTGTACATTATCATATAAATAAAAACTCCGTAAAAAATTGAATTTTTTAAATGTAAATTGAGGTTTTATAAATGGCTTGTTCAATACAATCTTTATGATTTTAAACGGTACGAGGTTGGGTCGTAAAGCTTTCACAAACTTGTGTTTCGCGAACTTGCGACTGCACGATAAAGAAATAATTATGTACGGATAAAAAAAAAGTCAAAACGATAACAGCTATTCATCTTGCCGCTATCTATAAATTTTAGTAACTAGAAAGAGCAGAAAAGAGATAAATCGCAAGTTCACGACAAAGTTTGCACTTAGCTACATCTGGCGATGCAACGATTCCAACGAGCCTGGCAAAAATCGCCGGCACTAACGAATCGTGATTTTCGCCTGGACCGTTTCTGTGCTTCCGCGAAATTAGGCGGCATTAACGATTCTACCTGCAATTAATTGCGAGCCGTCGTGTCCGCCAGTACAAACGAGGACGCGCCTACGCTGTTTGCCTAACGCATCAATCTCGAACTGCTCGCCGTTGGGGAAATATTCGTGGGGTCAGTCGGTGTGTTTCTATCTCGACTACGAATTTTCTTTCTGATCGACGTTTCGCTGGATGCATATCGGATGATGACGGGGGCGGTAACATAGTACTGTGAAACCGTTTTCAATAAATAACTAAAATATTTCAGTTTTCATTGCGCAGCAAAAGTTTTCATAACTTTATATTCGTACATCATTTATTAATTCTAAGTTCAGTCAATCAAAATAATATAAAAAATTAAAATTAAAACAGTCGTTTCATGCGATCGTCTCTGCTATTTTTCAGCACGCCTAGAGGCTCTATAGTACACAGCTATGGTCCGATTCACGCTCGCAACACTCATAGAATCATTTCATCCCTGTTATTTTTCAAAGTTAAGGACGTCCTCCGACTGCAGTTGTGCTCAACCTAATGAGCACATTAGTGCTCACCATTATGAAAATTTTTATGAAAATTTATTTCACTTTTATATGGTATAAGATATTCCATAAGTGTTAATGTGCTTATACAAGTTTTTTTATATAATATAAAATGCCTCCCGCCTTCGCTACTGCCGCCTCGAAAACATAACGACTTTACTTACTTTGCTACTTACTTTGCTCAATGATTTTTTAAAAACGAATACCGGAAGCCATATTCAGACAAATTTCATGTTATTCCTTGTGATATCAAATTTTAAGTCTCATCGTTTCAAAAAATTGTTAAGAAAAACTTTTTTACAGTGGAAAAAAGGCCACTTTCGAATAAGCTTTAGATAGGGATCCTATGTATATATATGTATATATATATATGTACATATATTTTATTAAACACTTCAATTTTGGAAGTGGAAAGCTCGATTTTTAATCCTGCTCCGGGTATTGAGTTTTAAAGCACACATGTTCAGGACATTAAAACAAGCTTATTCTATAAGTTTCAGAAAAATCTAAAGAAAATGGATTTTTTCAGAGAACGTCCTTAAATAAGGACAAGTAATACTCATGAGCGTTGTAATCATGAATCAGGCAGTCACAGAGATGGCTATTATGTCATTCTATTTTTATCATTCATAAAATGTCAAACAAGAACAAAATGCAGTTTTCACTCTGGCCAATCATCAACTATCACGATCACGTGATTCTTGTCACATTCCTGTTATATACTATATATAGAGTCTCCAAGTCAGAATTCTTCACATATCACTTATCAGAATTTTTTTGCGTAGATGATATCTTTAATCTCGTCATACTGTAATTATCAAGGAATTTTAATTTATGAATGGAATTAATCTATGACAAAAACACAACCGGCATTCGCGAGCATGTGGGTGTTTGCATACGTAATCGTGAACGTGAAATATGTAAACACGCGACCGATACACACTCTGTTCGTATTACATTAATAAATGTCTAAGAACGATCGCGTCGACCATTAGCGCTCGCACAAACCATCATGAGTACGCATATGGTTTAACGAAAGTTAATTAGAATCGCCGGTCGGGCGGGTTTGTAGCGAGGTGAGAAGTCAGCCGGATGAAATTGCTGTCGATGCTTGATTGAAACGGCGAAACGAAAGAGAGTGAGAGAGCAGATGAGGCGGTTCGATTGTAAGAGGAGAGTTTGGACGATGATGCGGAATGATTCAGCGCGTATCACTCGGAGAAATGACGGAGACGATTCTTGTGGATCCCTACCTTGCTCCTGATAGAATCAAGTAGCGAGACCTTCTCGTGGTAATTACACGCTTTATATATCTTGATACCATTTACTTTGAAGCGCGTTCTTTATCTTATATTCGCGCACGCGTGCATACATACATATACACGGATTCGTACGAGGAAAGAGATGTAATTTTATAAAAATGCTTGTCGGTTTTTTATGCTTGGATCTTTACACTTCACAAAATGATCCAGTAATCTTAGAGAGCTCATTAATTAAAAATTTTTTTTTGTACTGTTAATAAGAGAACGCTAATTAGTTGAGAATTTTCTCGCGCGATAACGATGTATAAATCACGTTAAGTCGACGAATATTTCGACGGCGATCGGAGGGAGCGAAATAAAGGGCAGGTCTTGTTATTTTAGGAGAATAGAACGAGTTGGCAGCGAAATGGGTTATTCCAAGCCGTTGATTTTCTCCTGCTACTACGAACGGAACGCGGGGAGAATATCATTATAAAACGCCAAGTCACGAAACCGGCCATTCCGCCGTCCTATTAAAATATTAAAACACCTCGTCCAGCCCCTGGTGAGTCCTGGCGTGGGGTGTGAAAAAAATAAATCTACCTTGTCATGCACAGCCCCGCTCCGTGCCTCTCGTTGTCTCCCTACTGTGGTGTTTCAGGAACAGGTATGAACGACCCTCGAACACATTTGATTGATCATTGGAACAGTTCGTTCTCGCGCTTCAAGAACGAAATGCCAAAATGATGTTCACATATCGAGAGTCCTTCCAAGTACTTTTGATCGAGCTCCCCCTCTCTCTCTCTCTCTCTCTCTCTCTCTTTCTCTCTCTCTTTCTCTCTCGTTACACATTAAGCTACTCGAAAAAAAAAATTTTTTCAAAATATAAAAAAATATTTTCGTTTCAATTACGATACAGGCAATATCATCCATTGTACATTTCCGCTACGAAAATTGCAATTAAGAACGTAAAAAAGTGCCATTTCCCGATGTAATCATATTTCTGATAATACATCTTTGAAAATTGTTCCGGTATGCCGCGATAATCAATGGGGCTAGTATGTTGATTTTTATTCTATATTGGCGTATATTTTGATCAAATTTTTGACAAGTGATTTTTATTAGAATTTGCGAGAGCTACATGAATTACTCTATTTCAGCGCTCGTTCATAGCCGTTACCACTTCTACGCTATTTCGACCTGGCTGGACTTGTCCAGCCGCTCATCAGTCAGAGTCATTACTGGGATAATTAATTACATTTGCCCCCTCGTCTCCTCAACCCCCAGCATCCACGTCTCGTACCTCCCTGCTTCCTCCCTCGAGTCTGGTACGAACAGTGGACGAATCAATGGAAAAATATAGGATTAGGTGCTCATCGGTCGGCGGTGTCGTATCTACCAAAGCCCCAGACACGAAGAACGGAAAGATGATAGCGAACCTGAAACAATGCGCTGCTATTTTGGTTGGTTGGAAAAAACATAGGGGCTTTTAGTAAGCGTGATCTTCTCATTGGTTCGCCGCGAAAGACTATCCTGAAGCTCTCTCGCTGGCGAGAAGGCGGCGGCATGAAAATCTGTTGAAAACTCGGTTCCTTCTTTAATTAATTATGCAAATGGCCCTCCGGGTACCATGCTTAAACTTTTCGTCCGAGACCTCGACGATGGTAGCTCCGCAGCCGCAGCGTTAATTATACACCGAATAATAACAATTATTACAATTACCGTGAGCCGGCACCGCTCGCCTTCAGCCTCGAAGGGGGCAAGGAATATCAGCGCGGGAATATAACGGCGCGCTTTATCTCACCAAGTGCCGTATAATTTGTATATTTCACGATGCGAATTATTTCCGTGCAATATCTCGGCATGCGGGAACGAATGTTCCTTTAATCGCGCCAGTTGTACTTTAGATCGCGTCAATGGTTAAGGCTATTTATTTATTCACTTAATCACTTAAGTGAAAAACTACAATTATACAAAGAATATATATGAGAAAGCTCACCAGTAATCGGCTTGCTGCCGAGCCATGATTCGCAATATTTATTAAAAGTCACAAAAGATTATATAAATTAAATGTTGCGGTTCATTAGGTTCTTTGAAACAGACAATTCGGAATAAACTTAAACATATTCGCATACGTTAAGTCGAGAGGAAGTACAATTTGTGATTTTAGATATGAAAAAAATGAGTAAAGAAAATACGTTACGATGTCCGTGCGGAACGTTTTACTCTCAAAACTTTGGTGCATTGAATATACTATTATTACGTGTCATTATTATTTGTCCTACATAATTACTCGGTCGTCCGCGGAAATCATTCGGCACGGTTGAGCTCCACACGTCAGTTTATGGAAACTTTTCGACGTTGGTGTGAGATGTGCCGACGCCATGTGCGCACCTCCGGTATGAATGGACAAGGACGTAAGAATAAAACGCTCGACGTATTAATAACATTAATATACAAGCTTACGCAATGCTCCGGGATGCGCAAATAAAAATGAATGAATCATTTGGCGGAGGCAATTGCAGTATATAGCTAATTATTTCGATACCGTTTACACTTACATTAAATCTCAACAATTTTATCTCGTTTGATCAAAATCTCAGAAGAGAAATGAAACTTTTCAGAACGAATAAAGATCTAAGTACTGACAACGTCTAATTCAAGTTATCATTTTCTTCGCCTTTACATTACATAATATGTGATCAGATTTATATTGGATGATCCAAGAGATCTAGCTAGCTTTTCATCTAAACAGTATTAGATCAATTTTTTAAATATAATTTTAAAAAATTGTTATATCGAATATTTTAATGACAATTTTATCATTATATATATGATCACGGTTTATTATAATAAAATCCACTTAATAATTATATCTTAATTATGAATTAAATTAATATTTTATAAAATAAAAGATAATGGTAAGTTTTGGATAGTAAATATAATACGTAACAAATATATATGAAAAACATCAAACGAACAAAACGTTGATTATTGATGTAAACAATAACTGTCAGTAGAAGATAATGACGCTACGTTGTACTCTTTCCATTCTTCTCTCTCACGTGCGCGCGCAGATATGTTATCTACATACAAGTGTGAAAATAATAGTAATCAGCCATCATTACGCCATGCAATTATACCAATCTTGCTAGTAAATGTACTTCATATTTGATGTTCTCCAATTAGCAGCGCAGTTTACCTAGGGTATCAAATTTTACTTGTTGCTTTTTATTATTCAAAATCATTTGCCACTTTAAACCATGTTAAAAAAATTAGTTCGTCAATATCGCTGTCACGATCGTTCTTTTTTATCTTATTAAAACATTATTTTGCTTTTGTCACAGTTATTTATCTAAGTATTAATTATTTATCTATTAATACGTATTTAAAAAAAAATCATCTGTGTTTTTCGTAAAACATTTTCCCTAATAGTACAAGTTGTACTTATAAATTTACATCTCTTTTTGCACGAATTGCATTTATTCCTTTACAGAAGAGGCATTCTAAGTGAATGGAGCGAGGGAGACTATCGCGCGCGCGCGCGCGTCGAGCTGAGGCTTGTGAGAAATCCTGTAAACCAGCTCCATTTTCTTTTCTTGCTCTGCTTCGCAAAAAGCATAGCAGATATCGCGTTACTAATTAGTAAACGTAACGGCTCCAGATAATGTTGATGCCACGGCAAAAATCTCGCGTGATACATTATGACTGCAATCTCGTTTACAGCCGGCCGACAAAGTTATTAAAATTTTATAATCGCGTTTGTTCGCGCGTAGATCTCGCTAGACGTCCACTGGAACTAAATAAAGTAAATATATATGAGTTGACATCGATACTCGATCGAATTAAACCTGGCGGGCTTTGATTCGTCGAGTATTCATATATGTATCAAGTTTTGGCGCATATCAGACAAATACGTAAAAAGAGTAATGCATAAAATAAGAGAAAAGTTGCGATAGCTTTTAGCGAAATATGTACGTTAGTCACTTTCGTTTATAACTCATTTGCTTTTTACTCAAATGGATCTTGTATATGAAAAAAAATTTAGACTTCTTATAAAAAAATTAGTACAATTAAGGTACTGAAAAAAGATCCGTAATTATTTGATGCAATACGTGAATTGCGACAGACAAATTTGTATTTGTAATGATAACGCGATTGTTACAATTCGACAGCTAAATTATAGTGACGACCGAATTTCATAATTTTTTCAAAAGGTGGCAAATTTGAATCAGTGGCATCAATCGCACGCCGCTAATACCGGTACGCGGGTAGAAAATTGCGAACGGGATTGCGACCACCTCGTACGAGCGATTGGAACCAAATTTGGCACGAAATCACGTTCCACGTTATCGAGGATTGGGATAAAAATTTCCACAATGTTGCATAAACTTTTTATTATAATTCACATTTTGTCATAAACATTGCCACGTTATCGTTGTTTCTTCTCTGCACGACGGTTTGATGTTCAATCCTTCGTAGTGACTGATGGAAAAAATTGAAAAGACGTTCAATCGTTGTGCAAATTTGAAATTGGGCCATAATATCAATCATTGTATTTCACAATATAGCTTTCGCCAATTCGAAGTCGAGTTATCGAGTTATATAAACACTTTAATCAGTCGAGTATCACCTCACGAGACGGTGGCCGAATAAAGCGGAGGAGGATGAGTCAGGAAGGGGACCGAGGTTTAGAGGGAAGGGGGTGGTGGTAGGTCGAATTTGTTTCCGAACAATTTTCAGTGTTCCGCCGTGCAAAGGGGTTGGTCGGCAGGAATAATGTATATCCGAGGTTTGGCTGGCTTGCCAGGCGAGCGGGGTGCGACGGTAGGGGCTGACGAACGGGTGGACCGGTGCGGTCGGGGGCGCGGAGGGGTGACGGCGATACTTTTTTCGGGTGTAATTTTTTATCAGCACCGGCAACCGAGCGCTTTGACCAATCCCTCAACCCCCTCCCGACCCCTATATGGCTCCCC
>NW_017299926.1:2052941-2067545 GCF_001594075.2 Trachymyrmex cornetzi | reverse complement strand
GGGCATCGAGCAGGAGGAAAAAAAACCGATGAGGTTTCGAGGCCGCTTGATTGGTAGCCGAACGTACACCTACTCGCCATCAACGAATCCGACTGTCCGCGACCTCATCTTCACCCCTTGCTCTTCGTCGCGCCCTATCCGCCTCGCGTGCTGCCCGAGCTTTCCTTCTTTCCTTTATGCCTCGTTCCGCGCAGCACCCTGGCGCGGTGTCGCGTGCGAGCATAACGAAATCTGGAACATCGTTAACTCATTGGAACCATATCCACGGACATTGCTCATAAAACGGTAGCAGCAGACCGGAAGTGCCGCGATACACTCGCGCGGTCGGCACCGATGCGTCGCGTCGCCTCGCGTCGCCTCGCGTCGCGTCGTGCCATGGCTCGGCTCTCTCGGCTCGACTTTTCGCCAATCGAATGCCCTCGAGATATTTCTCACGTTTTGTAATCCAATTTTTAACCGTTGAAATTTAGTAGCCAAAGTTAAAATCTTTTTGGGTATATTTTATATTAGAATTTATTTAAAAAAAAAAAAAACTATTTTTGATACGCATCTAATAACTTGGTAAAAGTTGTAAAAGACTATGTCAGTACACAATGATGTAATCAGTTAAAAAATACATTACAAATTGCAACAATGTAAGCCAGGGTAGATACCTTGTTTCATGAATTGGCACAATTTGCAAGGTAGGAAAAATCATCCGTGCGACAGCAACAATCGGCGGTGTAACGCCGCTTAGAGATACCGCGAGTATTTTATCCCCGACCAGATGAGAGAAATCCGGAGAAGAACGAGATAAAACGGGCGAGAGATAGAACGACGTCCTTTGGACGTGCAGCCCGTCGATAAATAGCGAATGCGATAAAATGCCGCGAATTTAAAATACGTCCAGGTTTTACAGCGGGGACCAAAGGACAAAGCCGCTCTCGTTGTTTCGACAATACCGCTCGTCGAAAGGGGGGTTGGCATGGGAGAACGAACAGGAACGCGCAAGAGAGAGGTAGGGCGAAGCGCAAGAAAGAGTGCGAGTGAGACGACGCGCGACCGGCCGACGCGAGGGCAGGACGCGGAGGTAGCAGACCGGGGGGTGGTCGGTGAGGGCTGATTCTTCGGCCGACACACGTTCGCGCACCAGCATCACGCGCCGGCAGGCGTCGCTGGTTTAAAAATGGGGGATTTTTTCACATTTATCAGTGCACGCTCAGATCTGGCTTCCGTATCAATGTCCGAACACACGCGAACACCCAGACAATCGCGCGAATTCACACGAATACATTGTCCCGATCGGATTGTATGGATTTTTTTCCGGGACACACACCACTTCCCCTCCGCACCGCTTACCACCCCATCAGCTATCCCACCATCCACGCGACAACCGTAATTTTAAGCTGAAAGGACCGATTTTTGTGCATCTCGATGCTGTTTGCTGCGTCGTCGGCTTCACCAACCCGCCAGCCCGCGCGTCACCCCGCGCCCGCTACTGCATCGCCAATCCTCATCCCTCATCGTTTTCCCAACGGGCACCAGCGATACCCTCTTTTATTGCGATGCGACAAAGTCGACGTACAAACGATTGTTTTGGGGCGAAGGTATGCTCGTTTTGTCCAGCCGTCTTTTTCAAGGGCCTCATTGTCGCGCTTGATAATAATTATCGTCTGAAACAAACGCCGGCTGATGCTGCACCCCTGTGTAAAAAGATTTACTTTCGCCCGCGTGATATATTTTACGCGTATTATTCTCTTCTACTTCTGCCTTCCTCTTCGCGTCCACGAGAGCACGCGACAAGTGCGTTTTCACGACGGTTGATTCTCTCGCGACGATTCTCGCGCGGTCCGGCCGACATTCACGGAACAAAGTCCGTCGTCTGTGGAATCAAAAGGCACTTGGATGAATGGAAGACGATCAGTCGTGTCTGCTCGTATGCCCCGATAAATAAATAGGGATCCACCATTATCTAGAGAACCAGCCCTCGACGCCGAGCCCCTACCACCGAACGGGTCAATGGAATTCATAACGTTTGCGCGGATAAAAAAGCTGGCTGGCCCGCACAGGAGGGTGGGGCCACATCGGAACATTACTCATACCTCGGCGTTCGCGCAATTTTTAGCTCTGAAATAAATCATCATTATTGCGGCCGGAGGGATGCGCATTATGGGGGCCGCGGGGGTAGATTATCGTAGGTGGAGGCTACCTATCCCCGTGTCCGATAATACCCTTTCAGAGTTGAAAACGGATGACGGGTAGTAACGTCAAAAAATCTTCATTGTATGTATCTCTGATCATTTGTAGACCGTAGTTCCTAATTATGAAATTTTAAATGATCGAGTCATCTTTGAAATATCGTAGGGTTGTGCGTTATTCTTAATAATCTATTTAATCAATAGGTAATGTATACACACACACACACACACACACACACACACACACACACACACACACATATATATATATATATATAAAAGACTAGTGAAAAATTATTATCGTATTATCATGTTACTTAATCTAATATTCATCTATTTAATTCAATCATTATGTACGTTTTTTCATTTTATCGGCTTAAAAAAGTATCTCAAATAATCTTGACTATTATATGTAAGATATATCAGAAAAACAGATAATTGCGGAAATTTATATAAATCTAGGGATCTCTCTTTTGATCAATGCCGCGCGATAACCGATGATTAACGTTAACGATTAAGAATTAGATAATTAATTACAGCCGGACATGATGTAGCAATGCCGCGGCGATATCATCGGGGCATATATTTGGGTACAGGTCAGGACATACCAGGCGGGGTACGAGCGTTGAGTTGATGTTTGCCAGCTGATTGATGATGTAACATCATCCTGGTAGCCCTCCCACCGATTTCCGCCCCGTCGTTGTACCCCGCGCCCTATCCACTCTCTTTCTCGCTTTCCCTCTCCCTTTCTCTCGCTCTATCTATCTATCTCTCTCCCGCTCTCTCCGTCGATTCTCGTTGTTTCTATCTGTCGCTATTAAACACAGCGATCAAGCAACGATAAATAGATTCCGATATTTCTATAACGGCAAATTAATTAATTATTTTATCCGATCGCGGCAATGTACGTGATTCGGTAGTTCGATTAAGGCAATAATGAGGAACCATTGCCAGTTGTAACATCGCTATGCTAATCAGATCAAAATGTAAAAAAAGAACCTATATGAGCTGGACTTGGGACACTTTGTTATGCAAGATATAATCGATAACGCGTGTATAAATATCCGTCTATTTGTAAATACGACAACGGTGCTAACGGAACGAGTGGATTAAAAGCACATCAAAAATATACAATAATATTCTTACGTCTATCACAACTATTCAAACGCGGTCCAGTTCAATTAACTGTGTGTTGATACGTTAGATTTACGTTTCTCACTTTTATACACGTCGAAAACTTTTATTTTAGAGATTTTTTTTGAGAACGTTATACTTAAACTTATATTTTCAGGTAAGAGAGAGTCTTTATTAATATTCCCTGCTTATTATTAAAAAAAAAATGAATCATATTCACATATCTTTGTATTATACCTAAATATCTCTGTAACTTATGGATATCTCTATTGGATATTGTGATACACTACTTTTTGCATAGTCAAAAAAAAATTTATTTGATTTAATTAAATCTCCCTATCTTTCTTCTTAATTAATGATTGGTATTTATGGATGCGTTCGTAAGAGAGTTTAATATAAATTGAGACGTAAGCTCGACATTAGGACGAAACGACGAAGAGTGGGTTAAGGTTGCCCGGCTCATTAGCGAAGTTAAGCGGATGCGCGTCGCTAACGCCACGGAGAAACTTCGGCGCTAGCAATCATCGGTAATTGTGACGATCGATCTTGATCGAAATGCTCATTTCCTGTTTGCCGGGCGCTACGAGTCGCAACAGTGGCACGGGGGTGTGGTGGAGGGTAGGGATTGCACGTGGAAGGCGGGGGAGAGGTCGAAGGCTGCCTAGCCGGCGCATCATTAACGTGATTAATGTTGAAATAAATCAGGAGCTTCGAAACGGTAGTCGATAAATCCAATAATTGCGGTATAATCATAAGTAAACAGGCGACGTCTATCGCGTTAACGTATCATCGGCAACGATCGACGTCAGTGTCCAATGTAAAGCGTACAGAATTTGTTACGCACGTTGTTTATTTTTCATAAAGTTTATTTAAACGATAATTTACGGACATCTTCTCTCTCTGATTAAAAAAAAAAATTTAATCTTTAAAACTCTAAATACAGTACTTAGGGTGCGTATGAGCGTCAGAAAGTACGAAGAGATAATCATTATCGGTTTAGAATTCTGGCGAATTGGTTTCTATAACAATCGGGGAATTTTTGAGAAACGTTTCTCTCGCGTGAAATTAAAAAAGTACAGTTTGAAATTGGATGGACGGATCGTGATCGGTAACTGAACGGCGTTGCTGGACAAAGGAACCAAATCTGTTGCTTCTCCGTATAGATTCGTTGCCTATCAACGTTTCCGATTTTTAATTATAATTGAATTATAGGAGCCGATTTTGCGTATTTGTTTACGGCAAACCCGATTGCCTGACTGTGCTGAGAGACAATAGGCGAATACACGTTCCAATGCACTTTTCATTATTAGAATGAATAAAACTGGATTAATCAAGACCTCGGACATACCGATAGATTCTGTCGAAAATCGTAGTCCACCGAATTCACCGTGAAATGTCTTTTAATGTGGTAAAATTATCCTTTAATGAAACTGACTATAGATACGAAAGCTCTTCATTGATTGTTGTACCCTTGTATGCTTCAAATTGGAATACTTGAAAGCGGTTTGAATGATTAACGACACAAATTCAATTTTTGCGGTCTCGGTATCGTTTCTTTTTTTTATATCGATTTTAGAGAACGGAAGACACGAGGTCACGAGAGAGGTCATTGCGAGGCGATGGAGCGACGTCGCTCGTACGCGAGTAATGTGCGATCGGAAGCGTCAGAAGAGCGTAAAAAAAAAAAGCTATGAGAAATTGTCGCGGCACAGAAGAGGCTGCGATCGTTCGCGACTGCTGGAAGATCTCCGGCGCGAGTTCGATCATCCACAATTAGAAAATTTATTAGAGAAGACCGCGGCCGTTATCCATAATTAGCGCCTGTCCACTGAGCAGCACAGATATCCACTGTCCGCACCGGCTTATCCGCTATCTAGCACGGCGTCCACACGCGTGGGATTAATAACTCTCAAGAGACGCGTAAGAAAATCAATTCGCCCGTGAGAATAGCGCCGTGAGCACGTGTTAACATCGGTGAGTGGGTGGCGATCCAGTCTGGATCAGTCGATCGATGCTTTCCACCCTTTCCTCAGCCTCGGCGGCCGATAGGAGGGCGCGCTGGGCGTGTAGGTGCACTTCGCTGCAACGACGTGTGCGTCGCGTCCCTTATGTGCCACAGCAACTCTGCACACCACGTTGCATTTAACGCGACCCAGTGGATCGATGTGTGACACACGGACGCTCGGTGATAGATGTATAATAAGCGTGGAATCGGTATCGCCGCGCGCGATCCGTGTGGCTGAGAGGCCTGCCTCTCCTTTCTTTACCACGCTCATTACGTCTAATGAAACAACCGTCCAAGTTTTATCTGAAAAATATTTCACGCCTTTTTGAAACTTCTCCAAAGTATTTTCTTGTGATTCTCTTATATATGTAAGAATTGTCGCGCGCGTCTCATCGCAGTCAATTCTTCGATCGTGAATCCCCGAGCAAATCCGAATTTAATTATTATCAACGAAAATTTAATCTTACATGATCACGTAAATATTTATTTTAACATGACCAGAATACTATGTCAATTAAATTCTAAATTAAAACTCGATCAGATGTTATGGCAATTAAGTCGCAAATTAAATATCGAACGTGAAAGAGAGAGAGGGAAGAGAGGAAGTATAATAAAAGCTTGATTGATACAAATCGATCATTTCAAATCTCACATTTGATATCGATAGAAAACTAGCATTTATAGCGATACCCTTTAACAGCGAATTAATCGCGAGACTAATACTTCTCGATCTACCCATGCGAAAGCAATTTAACCGTCGAGAATACCCGACAAGCACGCGTTAACACCACCATCAAGGTCCCTATCTCGTAAGGACGAAGATCTCGTCTGGATGGATCGATCGAGCTTTCCGCCTTTTCCTCGACGCACAATAGCCGGTCCTGTATACACCCATAGGCGCGCCTCCGCACATGTCTCGCATGGTACGACACAACGACCGTGCTACCAACGCACTGCTCGCTCGTACGACACGCGCACTCGTACACACACACACATACATATAGGAGTGCTCGCGCGCTTCATGTACACACATACACGCACACATATACACGCACACAATGTTAAATTTAACACCAGTCGGTGGCTCACCGAGAAACCGTGTCGCCGGGTAACGCACGAGCTTTAACACGCGCTGCGGACAATCGCCACGCGATAGATACATAATAAGCGTGGTGTTGTATACGGGCGTCTAAGGCCACCGAGGGCTAATGAAGCCCGGGCTAGTTAGGCGCGATGTTAATTAAATGATATGATCATTAGTCATTATAACGTCATTGTGCTATGCCGGCAACTTGTGCCGGGCCTATGTGTGCGCTGCGTCGCTGCCTACTCTTGGGACGACCAGCAATACGACCCATGTGGAACCTGTACCGGACGTATGAGCATGCCACGCCCGCCACCGCAGCATTTCTATGACTATACTCCTCGCTGTCCTCGCCCTTCTCGTGCTTCTACCGCTTCTGCACAAGCACCGGCCTCTGTCTATCCATCGCGCGGAATCGAACGATTTCATGGTTTGCGCCAAAGACGACAATGAGATCGAAAGAACGCGTTGGTTGCACCGCCGACAATTCGAAGGGGTTCAATCAAACTAGAGAGTAGAGCACCGTTCGAGAAGGTGTCCGAAAGAAAACGCATCCTATTATAAGCGGATATTAGCTCACGTTGAATATCCGATGAATTACGTGACGTAAAATTGAATAATTACTTTATCGATCATTTTTGTTTACCGCATGATTCATTGAATGATGATTTGTGGCTCATTAACATACTGCCCCCCCCCCCTCCAAAAAGTTCCTCATCACAGCCACGAAAACGGTCGTCATTATGCGTGCGTAGGTTTTTTTCTCGGATTTCTTTCGGAGACGAACCGGAGGTACGATACCTCATTCTCGCTTTAAGTGGCTGTTAAATACGGGAGTGGCAATTGACGACTTGGGCTTAACAGGCGACACTGGGCGCGAGGCGCTTAATTTCAATCGAGACACCGAGAAATGCTAATTAGAACGTATTTATAGCGCGGTTTAAAGCGCAGGCATAACCGAGCGTGGATCGGTGTGAACTGCGGAGCGAGTAACGCATCACCACGTCGCATTTCGCGTTAATGGCCACAATTAGGTGTTTTAATTAGCGCTTACTCCCAGCGGCAGCTGCCACTGCCAAATTAGGACTGCCACGAAACAATAACTGCCGATTGAAGAACCTAATTAGCGGAGTCTCTTGCGTATATCGCGCACATGGATGAATCTCAGTACGGCTGATATCGTGGTTATAAATTAATAATTGGCAATGATCTGGCTATGATACCGTCTATACTAGTATCCCGCGGTAAAAGAGAAATCTAATTAAATTCTGTTTACGTTTTGCGTATCGTGATTAAGAGTTTCTTTAAGAAATTGGGCATAGCTAACGGAACGTGAGTCGTTAAGAAAATAACTTTATTTTATCCCTATACCAACGTTTATCGATATCTGATGAAAATAGCATTATAAATTGTTGAAACAGAATTTGCTTTATTTGTCAAACCTTCTATTGTTGTTTGTAATTAAACTTTGATTTTCAAGCGAGCGACGTTATTCTAAGAATGATAAAGAAGAAATCTTTGTTCTACTTTGAAACGAAAGGAACATTTGTCTTTTAATGTCGCATCATCACCGAGAGTTTCAACGTCCGCAAGAGAAATCCCAGCTCGGTATTTAACGAGCGTTAGCACGAGTCTTGCGATCGTTAGAGTAACGCGAATGCGTCCATTCGTAGACTGTGCACATAGCTGCACGTAGTCCGGCTACCGGGAGACTTTGGATAATCCTCGAGTGCATGTGCTCTTCCGTAATATGGCTACGGGCCCCTCTTCCGACGAATAGCCTCGCGGTCGGCGGCTGTAATTTAATATACGCACGAAATGGAGACAGTAATGACTCGTATGGTTTCGGGCTTAAAATTAAATGCGACTATCCGAGTTAGTAAAATTCCTAATTCGCGCGCTCCAGATCCAGCCGGAATGTTACAAGGCACACAGGCATTTTTCCTGTGATCTTCCAGGGCTTCGTATCCAGTCTCTCGTACCAGTCAAGCGAGTGGAAAGGTGCAACTGGACGCGCTTTAAATTAAATTCGACCAGGGAAATGAAAAAGAAGTTGGGAGTGGAAGAGTTGCGTGATACCTAGGCCGTCGTTTTTCCTGCCTCTTGTTTTCCGGTAGAAGAGAAAAGCGTAATGTTCTTAAATAAATCCCTTTCTCATTCGCGTTTTCAAAGAACGAAGAATGAAGAATATATGTTGCGTGAGATTCTTGTGGATATATCGAGTTGAAAATTTGTCTATCGAACTTACTTATTTTCATGTTCATTTTGAAAAAAAATCAAATAAATCGAATAACGGAATACGTCAACGACCTCAGCTGTTACACGGCACGCTTTACGCCGAAATTATAACATCGATGTTATGGAACTGGCCAAACATAGCTATTCCTCTGAAGAATGAAAAATGACTGTGATTGGCCAGTTTCATAACATCGATGTTATAACTTCGGCGTAAAGCGTGCCGTGTAAACGTAGTAATTGATTGTTCATTAATAATTAAAAGATGTAATAATAACGTAAATTTAATTATTTTCAAATAAATAGTAAACCCAAGTTAACAAATTCAACGAGCTATAATTAGGTGTAACAATATAATATTTATTATTCACAACTATAATTTTCGACAATAAGTTTCAACGGTACGTTTCGATTATACTTAATCCTCATCAGCCGTAGAAATACATAATTACCCTATATATATGTCAAAATTAGATTAACATATTATGAGAATCACCTTGTGATCAATTTATTGACCTGGGTTTACTATTTATTCATCTGTCGTAAGTTACACGAGCGAAAAGAATTGATATTAATTTACGTTGTAATATTAATTATTTTCAGTAAACGAGTCTGCATGTTGTTAGTGCATTTCAAATCCAATTTTTCTCTAAAGAAAGGAAATGCCAGTTCGTTGCCAATTATGCAATTCCGTGGACTTCTCGAGAAGCACTACGCGCGCATAATGATCCGTTTAAACGCTTGCAGCCCTTAACATAAGTGCAGGATATTAAATCCAACCATTTCGTTATTCCTAGGAAGATTTCGAGAACTAGATCCTCGAGCTAGCGGCTAAATACGCGCGTACCATTTAATTATTGTCGCTTATTAGCATATAAACTCGTGCGTGCTGATGATGTAACCTGCCTCCGTCGCGCATTATGCCGCTCGTGGTAATGATCGCGGTGTCGGTCGCTCGTAGACCGACTCGACGATGGAGGAGTGGTCAGAGATGGGAAATGTCGTGGGGAACGCTCGAGGCAGTGGGCATTACGAAGCCCCTGGAGCACTCGGTAGTGCCCGGCAGCCACTAGTTACATTGTCTAAGGTTTCAATAACCTAATGAACCCCAACGCGCGTACCAAACCGACCGAACTCGCTTGCAGTCAAGAGGGAGCGACACAGCCTCGAGACACGGTTAATTAAATACAAATTAGAGCCAAGAATTGCGTCGGCGGGAGATCGCGGAAAGAAAATAACGCCTTAAACGTAAATGAACAAAGAAATAGAAGGGAAGAGAGAGAGAGAGAGAGAGGGAGAGAGAGAGAGAGAACTATCAACATCGCTTATTTAAGAACGCCACTACTTGAAATCGATTTGAAGCAATTTGGTAGCTTCGAGATAGACGTAAGCCCATGTTGTTAGAGAATAGCGTTTAAACATCACGAGTAGTCTTTGTCTCATCTTTATTCGAGATGACGTGTTCAAAATTTCGACAAGGCAGCGAAGAATAATGAAATGGATGATCGTTTCATTCAATATGGATGACAAAGGAACGTAACTAGATACAGCCAGAGTATCGCACCTGTATATCGTAAGCAGCATCTCTAGTAGGGTGATTAAATTAAAATATTTGATTATATCAAAAGAGGGTCTTTCTCCTGTCCCAAACGTATCCGTATCGCGCGAGTTCTCTCGCCGAATTTGAAATGCTAAACAGCAAATACGCCTAATGAACACGTATGCTCGGCCGTGTCCGTAGGTATGTTTGTACCAACGGCGACATTACTGCCAGCGTATTTGCGTTGGCAAGGCCCGCGTGGATAATAGATTCATCCTTCACGCTTCTTAATTAGGAGTTAAGTTTTATTAGCCTTTAGCAGCGCGTTCGCGCGCTCGCGGCTTCCGCGAGCTGGTGGTGCGTGTGCGTCGGAACGACGCACACACGGCCGATGATGCAGACAGATTATAAGTGACGAGCTATTCGAGCGTACCGTACCTTCGTATATGTATGCGTGTATATGTGTGTGACTGCAAGTGTATATGCGTGTAAAGTGTATGTGGATACATCGGGTGTCTCATTGGAATTGAAGTCGGGCGACCTTGCGTCGCATAAAGGTGTCGCGTAGTCCAATCGTAATAATGAGAATAAGAAAGAGTTACGTGGGAATTACATGAGAAGTTGAGTCACTCAAGGAAGTTACTTAATAATCCCGACAAGAACGTCCGATTATCATTTTTATATCGCATAAGCAGTACACACGGTACAAATAACAATTGTCTAAATAATGTTCAGCAAGCATTATGTTTCTCGACGTGAAACATCGTCCTTCGATGAACATTTATGGACGTAATTACGTATACTACGCGTCGATAATTTGCATTTAATACTCGCGGATGCCGTGAATCTCGATGAAATTCTGATCTGACTTGACAAATTTGCGGAATTAATTTTTATCAATTTTCTACCTGTGAATATGGAATTGTCAAAAACACTTTCCCGTCACTCTTCGGAGTCCATACAAGGATCGAGTTGATCGGTGGAGGCTATCGATGCATTCTCTTACTCTCCTAGCGACTCCTTGCCAGGACGCTTTGCATTTCGCTCGTTCGTTTTTGCAGGAAGCATCAATATTTATATTGCATAATGCATTCGTAATTGCCGCGTGTACACTCTATTTGTACTGATTTTGTAATGTCATGAAAATGTATGAAGCGATAGCTATTATTAGAAACTGGATGCAAAACTCGCGGCAGCGACCAGGTTAACTAGGTGTAGACAGGTGGGAAAAGAAAGTAAATGAAGCGGAGGATGAGATTGCATGATTATCAAAGAACGCTCTTGCGTGAGAAATTTCTTTCTACGCTCGCGCGCGGCGTCCGTTAATGACGTAGCAAACTCTTTTGTGATAAAAGTCATGTAAACAAGTTCAATACGTATCATGATATTTCGCATACACATCTTGCTGTCAACGACTTTATCATTACGCTTTATTATGAAAGTTTGATATAAACATGTTTATCGTACGACTCCAGTTATTTCAATGTAGGTATTATTTATTCAGACGATTCGTGACTGTGTATTATAGTTTTAGAAAAATTGCGAAAGTTTCTTTGCAAACGTTCGATAATTTCTTATTCATTGTCTGTTCCCGATACGAATCGATATCTCTGACTCTCGGCGTATGATTGAGGCGAGGATTTGCTGCATCGCCGCCTTTTAAGCTCCTGCATGCGAATTTTTCGCGTCGTTGCGCCGACAGCTGCATCCTTCGTCCGACGCGTGCTCAGCCCGCGCCGGCTAGCATAAGACGTTTCTGGAACTGTCCGAAACTGTCTGAAAGTCGAGCTCAGAAGAGACGTCGGACGTCTCTCGGCCCGCAGAGGCGTGTCGGACGAAGCCGGACGGCCCTCGATTTATCGACAACCTGTACCGACGCGTTGTTAAGACCTCGTGGAAATGGCTCGCATAGTAGAAATCCATATTAGGAGGGACCGCTCTCGCTCGCCAGCCAAGATCTGGACAAGAGGGTTCCGTCCGAGGGTGAGTGGGCGGCGGGTGAAGCAGGAATAAGTTATCTGCAACTAGCAACCCTTCGGCTAAGTGGACGGTTCTCAAGCAGCACTATTCCGGTCCCGTTGTTCGCCCGACGAAACTTGATTAATGCCCGTAAGAGGACAAACTCGACGGATCGAGGTACTGCGGCTATTCGACGATAATTAGAACCAACCATTTGAAGCGATATTGACAAAGGCTTCGATCGGTCTTCCTCGATCGATAACGCTTAGAAACGCTTAGATCTGATAATAGACGATGGGGGAGGCAGAGATGAGCGTTTGATTATCTTCCTCTTTTTAGCTTCTCTGAAGATTAAGACACGTTCAACTCGCCGGATTCGCGTTTGGTGTCTAAAGGATTCGGGTTGGGAACCTATTTTCCCAAGAGGGTGGAATAAGGTGGAAGGAGAGGTCGAGGAGGGAGTCGTTGTGTCCAGTGTCTCGGCGTGCGGCCGCTGGGGTGGTTGTGGCCAGTCACGAGGGCGCATGGGATGGGGTTAGGTCCCTCTTGTACACGAGGCGAGGTTCGGACTTGAGAGATCAATAAACGACCCTCCAACCTGGACACTCGGCCCATCCCTCATCCTACCATGTCGAAGCACCTTCGGTCCTACGAAGTCCAAACTACGTACATTATCGATAATCACTTTTTTATTACGGGAAATTTGCCTCGACTCGTATCTTGACTAACTGTCGAAATTATTTATTTATTTTTTTCGATGAATATAACAATTTGCAGATATTATTTTATAATAGTAAACACTTTCCAAGATAGACCTGATAA
Organism: Trachymyrmex cornetzi; assembly: GCF_001594075.2. Classification (NCBI taxonomy): domain Eukaryota; kingdom Metazoa; phylum Arthropoda; class Insecta; order Hymenoptera; family Formicidae; genus Trachymyrmex; species Trachymyrmex cornetzi. The sequence continues at coordinate 2,054,589 of NW_017299926.1, read as the reverse complement.
CAAGTCATTCTAATAGAAATCTTAGTAATCTACGTGCGATAAAAGAGTGCGCGTTTTCCCCAGAGAATCGCAACGGATCATATCCGGTGTACTTTGTTTCCTATCAATTTGCATAAGGGTGGCTAATGTAAGCAGAACTGTTGTAGGGCGGATATTGCCTCCGGCCGAGCGTACCTCGCGTTCGTGAATGTTTCTTAAGCGATGAATGTTAAAAACAGCATAATCCAGCATAATAATTACGTTTCGAAGAGCGATCGGTCAAACATAAACGTTGTTTAAACTTTCAACTAAATTTTGAGACTGACTAAAGAATTTGACTGCACAGATTGAATTGCAGATGCCTCGCAGTTACAAATATAAAATTCAGCACAGTATCAAAATTCTTCACAGAAAGGACGGTTTTGCTATTTAAAAATTTAACTAGATACAAATCTGAAAATAATTTTTTCGGACCATCAAAATATTCGTATAAAACACGCAAACTAGTTGGTTTGACTAGAGTGTCAAAACTTTTTGCAATTTTGTTCATCATGCTTGAGACTCCTTCGTAATTAATTCGATGGTCTAACAAAATTATTTTCAGATCTTTATCTAAGTTAAATCTAGCTACATTTTTAGACATTTCAACAAAATCGTTCTTTCCATGTTCATATTTATTTCGATTAAAACTTTTTCCTCTCTCTCAAATTTTATTTGTATCAAATTTAAGATTAGATCTTGTAAACAATATCGCAAATTAATCGCTTTAAAATCAATTCTACGTAACTTCCTCCTAGGAAATGTTACAGAACTCCGCTCCATGTCGCAAACAGATCCCAGATGCCATGCGGGCGATTCGATTTAATCCCGAAGAGACTTAAATTGCCCGACCTTGAACCACTTACAGCAATTTCCGACATAACGATTAATATAAGATATGCTTCGTGTACAGATTAGATTCTCAGTTGTAAAATAGCGGTATATATTCCTAAAACTTTTTCGAGAATCACTGCACTTTGTGCTTTAGTTTCTATAATTTCATAATCAAATTACGTTCTATACTGAAAGAGCGTCGAGTTAGCGAAAGGAAGAAAAAAAGATAGAAAATTGGAGCAAAGAGCTTCAGATTTTTACGATAAAGTCGTGTAGATTCGATTCGAGTCCCCTGACAGCAGCAACTGGTGGTGGATAAAAACTATCTCCGTCGTTTTCTCAGGACGATTATATTGACGTCTTGTATTACTAAATCGTACTTTAAATTCTTTCAAGTTTGCAATTTTTCGATAAGCCCACTTATGATTTTATCAAACGTTAAAAGTCCACTGTACCAAATCTTCATAGTGAATATTAATTAACTCATCGGGCTGTACAACGTGTTAATCAGTATCATATTTTGTCTTTAACGTTCAAAACAAAAGCGAGATAACTCAAACAAAAAGAAGTATTGTTTTCCAATCCGTCACGTCCAATACTCCGCGATGTTTACTTAAAAGTATCGTCCGTCTGTTTTTCCATTACATTTATACACGCGAGATCGGAGCGGACTTTTTTTCTTCGCGTTCAGTCATCGCAACAAGGTTACATCCTCTAACCATGTTTCGAGATTAGGAATACGGAAGAAGGGGCATGCAAGAGTCGGTAGGAGTTTCGGACTTTTACGGTCTGGCTG
>NW_017299926.1:2032175-2052846 GCF_001594075.2 Trachymyrmex cornetzi | reverse complement strand
ACACCCGAAAAAATGCGTTTGTGGTCGCCACCACCGTTGTTACCGCCGCCACCACCGCCGCCACCGCCGCCGCCGCGCCCGGCGCCACCACGCTCTCTTCCATCTCTCCCTTTTCTTCCCATCCTCGTACTCGGCCGCGATCCCACGACACCCACCTCCGGCCGATGGTGCGCACGGTCTTCCACGACTCAAAGCGACTGCGATCCTTCGAGCTTTATGAACGCGTAAACGCTCGAGGGTGCACGACTCTCCGCGCGTACGCTCGTCGCGTACGACGAAAGAAAGAGACAGCAGAGGGAAATACAGTAGAGTCGTGTACATGTATACCTGCACATGTACAAGTAGCTGCCGCAAGAAAGGGAAGGTTAAACGTTCCATCGACGACTTCGGTCGGAGTTTGAGGCCGGGAGGAAAGGGGGACTGGAAAAAAGAACTTCGCACGAGAAGCTTTCAACGATGCCGCGTCGACATCGTCATTCCCTCGAGTATTCTCGGTTTGCGATCCAAACGTCATTACCCATTTACTGTTGGCAGTTACTCCTCGATTCAGCTATATTGTTTCATCGGTTTATTCGCGCGCCGTTTTCTTCATTCGTTGCTTGCGCGCAGCATCTGTTATGCCGTAGTTTACTTGCACTAATGCGAATGTGATGTACGATGCTTTTATCGCATAAAGAATATGTTATAGTTCCGGTGTTTATTATTTATCACTTAATTTACTGGATATTTTATACGCAAAAATATATACGCTTACTAATTTAGTTTACTTAAATGCATGTGATTTTTTTTATTAACACTTTGTTATTGTATAAAAAAAAGAACGCAGTACTATATGGTATTCTTCAGTCATTAATCTGTATAATTTTCGGAAAGTACAGTTCATTAAAAAAAAACTTTAAGGATAGAATGAAGGTATGCTTGCGACAGATGAAATCCTTTCTTCGAGAGGATCCTAGCAAGGACCTAATTCCCGGGTGTTCATTAGTCCCTGCAATATTCACGGTCTAATCCCTCAGATCAGTGGGCTGTTGCCTAAGCCATCATTAAGACTCGAATAATTCAGGTTAACAGCAAATACAGCTGGGAATAATCTCGATTTACATTTCGTTGTTTGCTTGGAGACGGTGATCGGAAGGTGGTTCACACAAGAATAAACATTTTGAAGAGGAGACGTTGGTCTCTTCGCCACGGTCAGCTGTTTCCGCTCTCAAAGGAGGCGCGATCGATCTCTTAATCGAACACGCTTTGCACTCTTGCTCGCGGCCACGTAATATTAAACTAAACTGTCTAAGTGCTACATCTACGTTATTTATATATATTTCGAGTTATCGCGATTTTATATATATATATATATATATTCTGTAGTGCGGAATGATTTGAAAAATTGGTCCAACTTTTGCTTCGCAAGTACACGTCGAAAACAAAGCGGGCCGCAGTCGATTCGTCGTCGACGCGACGGCGTCCAACTGATTGGATGTAAGCAGACACCGATGGTACAGACAGAACTATTCCATCCATCGTGGTATCGATTTACGCGGGCGTATCCACAGAAGCCTTAAAACCACGGTCGTCTAATTTGCCCGTCCGTCTGAAATTGCTTTCTTCGTATCCAAGGCCGAGTACTCGAGCCGGGGTCTTCTGGACGTTGGTCGATCGGTCGCTTCTTGCAGTCGAGTTCCAGACTCTAGGGCCGGTTACAGAGCTGGCCGGGCAAATACAGGCTATGCATAACAATCGATCTCCCAGGAAACTATGGGGGCGGATGGTCAGCGGGCGGATAAAGCAGGGTGGTTCGACGTAAGGGGCGGCGGGGCAGCCACGAGGTTGCCAGACCGGCACAAGATGAGGGAAGTCTGAGATAGCCACTGACCAACACCCCATCTGCTGCCCCTTTCGAAACCAGGTTATCCATTCTACTCCCGTTAGATTCGGACGTAGATACTAGAAACTCCATTGAGCGTCTTTTACCGTTCTCAACGCGATCATTGAATAATATACTCCGAAGAATTGGAAAATTCAAGGTTCCTCTAAAACGATAAAGTATTGAAGATGGTTGCGAAATTAAAAAAATTTTATAGATGGGAACATTTTTTAATATATTTTTTATTATATTTATACAATACACAAGATATAAATTAGTTATGATCAAAGTACGACGCAAAACTCAAGGAAGTCGTTCAACTTAATATCGCTATTATTACAGAGATTGCCGCGTTTATCTGGCAAGTTTTCTTTATTTTTTTTTTTTTTTTGCGAGATCATATACGTATGTCAAAAGTTTTCTTTCACACAAACTTCGCGAGGCACGTTCGCAGCCGGAGACGAGTAAAGCCATCGGTCAACCAGTATTACGGCATCTGCATGTTATTTACTCGCGAGCCACCGAGTACATTTGTTTGGATTATCCCTGAAATAAACCAGTGCCCATTCTGCCGCCCTCTCCGATTCCCCCTCACCATCATGGAGAGCAAGTTCCGAGGAAAGCAGATAAATGGTCTCAGTTTGTCCACTTTATGCGCAGCTACATCATTCGGGAAACGTCGCGCTCGCATCTTCGGCGCGAGCTAAGGTTTATCTATCCCCTCCGAATCTGAATTTTAAATTTTTAAAAATGTTAAGATCTTTCTCAGAGAAAAAACGCCGGTCGTTGGAAGGAACATTTTGTCTCAAAAACATTATTAGCATAGATCCAACCTTTTCATCATAGATGAAAAATTTCAAGAAATTATGCAATCTAATATTAAATTATATTAGAGATTATACAATCGATTTGGTATATTTATACTTATATTTCGTTAAAAAATTCTACATATTTTATGCAGATTAAAAAAAAAAAGATAATAGAGAGAAAGAGACAAATCGAAAATAAATATCTTAATAACTTCCAGCTGAAAATATATTTCGTGATTTCAATCTGCGAAGTGACGATCATCATGAATGTGACCTTTTGTTACGGAGGACTCCATTAATATCGCATCATATGCGATGATCTCCAACTACTATCCAATGATCATTGATCGTCTCTGATGCTACTTTACAATGAGACAATTGCGCAAGAATCTATTATGGCTGGTTCAATCGTGAGGCATTATAAACCAGAAGGAAGCAGTTGCTTCTAAACGCTTAAATGGCGCAATGTCTTAACGTCATGTCAGCAAACGCAAAAATATACGTACGTAAGTCTAGTAAACGCCTAAACGACGTCGTAGAAACGTCGATGTTTCGCGGAATCGCGAGATCGTCGGATAGTATTCTGTAAGTACTCCAATCGCTATTCACATCGAAATTCATGTGACAGTCGTACTTATGTACGCAATAGTATTCTCGTACAATGTACATGTAAGTACCGAATATATACGTATACGTATATAAATTGTATAAGCGCGTACACTTATGTCACAAATGTGTGCGTATCCTTCTCTGTCCATCGTCATGGCACCACACGATATTCGTAAATTTATGGCAATTCCGTCAATTAAGTTGAATGAAGCGGAGTCATAACATAAATATGTAAACGGCCACGACGGGCTCCCTTGCGGCGACCATATAAGCTGCGCTTGTCCATCAATGTCTCCGCGAAAGAGGTCCAACATGCTCGTAAATGCATGCCCAACGAAATGCAACGGTCAGTGGCTATCATACGTACGTACGTGCGGATCCGCACGTCGCATAACTCGTCCGCGACACACGGCCGTGCACATTTTATCGTCCGCATAAAAATACGCAGGACGAGAAGACGCGATGGGCTGACTCGCGCATATTTTCGCGACGCGACTTACCTGCTAAGACGAACCCCCGTCAAACTTTCAAAGCGGATTCTACGCGGCGAGATAATTGAATTCCTGCCTCTTCTCGTTTGAAGCGGGTAATTAGCTAGGCGTTGCAGAATCAAGCGAAGATAATCGGATGATCGTTTGCAAAGAAAAAGAGTGGACGAAGGGAACGATCTTTATTTCCTTTTCATGTAATTGGACGCGATGTATTTTTAGTTCTCTCTGTCGATAAACTTCCGCTATCGCGGAAAAGAAGAGAGATTATTGTGACTCAATTATGCAATATTATTTATAAGAATATTGAATCAAGGATCATGTTAATTCTGAATTCGTCCAATTGTGTTATAAAGATAAGATATAAATCGTAATAAACATTAACGTGTAAGCTGGAAGTGAATTTTATAAAAATTATCAATATGAATTTGTTTGCAAGTGATACAAGATAAATTTTGGAATGCTTGCTAAAAGGAATTCGCGGTGCGCAACGTGTTCAATTTACATTCGTATAATCTTATTGAGAGTCATAATGCTTTAAAATTCGGCTTGTGAACTTGTAAAGTAAACGCTTCGTATAATGTAAATTAGTATTCCTTGATTTCGATGGCGATCTCGACGCGCAGAAAGGAATATCTCGCTCTGTACCCTTTTCCTCCCACGGTGTTTCCCATTTAAACTTCTTAAGCGATCTCTTAATTCGCAACCCCGATGGCGCGGCAGCTCGCCCCTTTCGTCCGCCCGTTGTCCGTACTATCCTCTCGACGTCTCTTAATTTCACGAAAACCCCTAGCCCAGCATTCCACCCTTGCTCGCTTTCTGGGGCGAATGTAATTAATGTTTAGCATCTACATTATTTGTTTAGTTTCATTTCATTATCTTCGGAGGCGTCGGGCACGACGATTTTATGCAAATAGAGCCGAGAGACGAAGTTTCCCCACCTCCTGAATTCGCTCGTCTCTGCGCTTCGTTCTCTACCAGCGCCGGAGCTCTTATTGTCGTTGTTATTATTGCTATTATTATTGTTATTATTACAATCGCGACGACGATTACCATTATTATTTTCCCGGTGGCTTCGGTGCTCGAATAATAAATATCATTCATAATTCATTCCGCTTCTTTGGCGCTCATTAATCCTGTGATTAAATGTATCTCATTATTTAGAGAAGTCCGCCTGGAGCTTTACAGAAGCGGCAGAAGTACCATCGCGAACTTCGCGATCGATCCTTATGCCGGGTTTCGTAACGAAAGAGATTGCGGGCCCGGGAAGGAGACTTGATATTTTTTTCTACTTTTGTAGAAACGCGCGGAAGTTCAATGAGCGCCGAATTCCACGAGAAATCGTTCGTCGCTGTTCTCTTCGGCCGTCAGCGAAAGTAGTCGAGAAATATGAAGATACACGCATTTTTCCAACCAATCAGTATAAAGGAAACGTGGCTTTATAAGCGATATCGGTTTTATGGTATACCGTATCTTCGAACGCAATTTATTCTATATAATATAAAGCCAATATTGGTTGTAAAACTACACGGAAGGAACGATTTTACTGGAGTATCTAAAAATTTAGGTAGATACAGATCTGAAAATGATTTTATTGAACTATTAAAATAATTATGTAGGAAATGGAGCATGATAAGCAGTGATGCAAAAAGTTTTAACATTCTCTCTAGCAACCAGTTTACGTCATACACATACTCTCTAAAACTTTTAGAGTAAATTTCACTTTGTGTAAAGAGTGAAATCTCACTCTTAAAGAATGAAAATTGAACCACTCTTTTTTTAAAACTGGCTCCATTTTCACTCTTTGGAGCGAGATTTCACTCCAAAGAATTTAAAAAATATTTTAATAATTCAACAAAATTATTTTCAGATCCGTATATACTTTTAGCTAAATTTTTAGATACTTCAACAAAACTATTTTTTTTTCGCGTACATCGGTCGTGAAGATCTTAAGAGTTCTTTTCTTACTATATTACACCGAAAGAAAAGATTGGCTGAATATGGCATAGCACTTTTAATTGGTTGCAGCAATCAAAATTGGCTGTTGCAGCCAATTAAAAATGCTATACCATATTTTACCCTCTAATTTGCTACAGCAGCCAATCTTTTCTTTCAGTATAGGAGAATCGTGGATGGCATTCTAATGTGACGTATTAAAATATAATGCGCGTAGAAAATATTTAACTGTGTAAAATAAATTATGCGATAGTTGCATCGATGAAACGTTTGAGTGCACGCACACGCGTGCCGCGCGCTCGGTGAATCGTTCTTGCGCACGCTCAACGCGCTCGGTTAATGAGACACATTCACAAAGTTTGCCCTATGCCGAGACGAGCCGATTGTACGACGAGAATTAGCTTTTCAATTCAACCGTCCTGAGCCCGAGGAGAACTTACGGCACCAAAGTTCGGCTGAATTTAAATACGTCGTCTGGATAAGTCGCGCGAGACGCTCGTCGACCCCTCGTCGACGCTCGAGTTTCGATCGCCCTCCACGAGTCGGAAATTGAGGAGCACCTCTTTACAGTTGTTCCATGAAATTGTTCTTAAAAATCCGATACGCATCTACGCGATGGGTAATTTTATTGCACGCGCGACTTATTGAATTTGTGTCTATCAAACTGTAGAATTCTTTGGAGTGGAATCTCATTATAAAGAGTGAAAATTGAATCGGTCTTGGAAAAAAAAAGTGATTCAATTTTCAGTCTTCAGAGTGAAATTCACGCTAAAAGATTTAGGGATTATAAATTTTATGGACACATTATAGAAGATTTAGCGATTAAAATAAATAATTTGCTATAATCCTGATATCATATATCAGGATATGTCAAACATGTACAATGCTATCTTGGCAATGTTTTCCGTGTAATTTTCATCAAACTTCTTAACAAAAAGTTTACGGGCATATATTTCCCAGCGAATTCCCGTCGTCGCGGCCTACAGTCGTGTATGCTTTCTTTACCTCTCTTTCTCTCTTTTTTTCTCTCTCTCTCTCTCGCGAGTACAAAGAACAAAAGACTCGTCGCGCTATGGACTGCGACTTGCGGCCGCTCGTGTATAGAAATAAAAAGGAAACGGCCGCGCGGAGTTGACGCCTTTATTATTCGCCGCTTTAATTTAAGCGACGCTAGCCGTCCCGTCACGGTTGCAGGTGTGAATTAAGCTCGGAATAAACGAAAGAGCGCCGTCCGTATATCCTTCTCTTTCACCGGAGTATGTAGGGCGATATGTGCGGCATAATTAAATGTATGTTTTGATAAACGTGGAATAGGTTAACCCTCATGTTACCGCGCGGGCAAGAACTGGCCGATGCGACACTTGCTTGTACGCGAAACTTTCACGAAAGTGCTACGTCGCTATCAAAATCGGGTCCATCCTTCTCCCAACTCACCCCAACTCACCCCCTCGTGTAGCAACGCTTGCGCGCACGTGCAAGCTCCGTGTTCTTTCTTAGGTGTCTCTATATACCGACCCCGTCTCTCTTGCCTCTCGACCGCCTTCCACCATCGTCGCCTTGCTCTGTCTTATCGTAGCGGGTGATAGGGATTTGTGTTAGGGAACCACACTGCCGGTGTTCTGGAAACTGCTGATTCGAAATTAACGAAAATTAATTGGCAACGTCGTGATATTAATTCCCGAGATTAATTCCCCGGGACGCAGTGCTAATTGATATCTCTCAGTGCCAGGAGCGAGCGAGAACGAGAGAAGGGGGGTGGGCGGGTGGTTGTTGCGAGCGGGGAGCGGAGACCTCCTCTCTCTAACCGAGAGAAACAAGGATGCGGCTGGAGGAAGAGGGAGATCAAGAGGGACGCGGATTGAATCCTTGCCACTGGACCATATCAGTTTTTCGAGAAAACCGCGGAAACCGTTGTTCGATAATGAACAATCATAAGCCTCGACTTCGCTTGTCATTTCGTCTTCGCTGGTTTGTCTATCATCAGCAAGAGCCCACCGTTTCATCGGACGATCCATATAAACTCCGAAGGCTTATATTCATTCTTCTATTCATAGAATCGCGTTGTCGCTGGTTGTCGCTGGTTGTCGCTAAAGAGAGGCGTCACCAAGGGGCTACCTTTTATTGGCAGATATATACCGCGCGGTCGTGGCGACAATTAAAGTTTAAAACTCTGCGTCGTCGACGTTTTACGCCGCTAAGAAGACAGTCCGGAGGAACTCGTAAAACGTAATATAATTAAACATAAAAATATCCCGCGTACACATCCAGGCCGGTTGGCCGGCTGAACGAGGTAAAGTGAATAAAAAGTGCTCTTTATTACAATGAGCTTTAATTAACGCGCGCGTTCCGCGATGATTACTCGCATAGCGCACTTTCTCAACTTTAATTTACAGTGTCTGAAAGCAGCCCGACGCCCGCGCGCGCGCGCCTTCGTTACGTCGTTGCCATAAAGCATAGACACATAATTATGCAGCGCACAGGGTGAACGAACGCGTGACGCTGATTCGTCCGGCGCATTAAACTTTTTTACGAAACTGGTCCCCTGGCAGCCCTAGCTTCTCTGATTCCCAAGAAAATACAGCCACAGCCACGATAACATCGAGAATATTTAACATTACAAATCGCCTCTTTCTTTGCGAGATTACATCGGCGTGCATGCTTAGAAACGCAAGCATACATTGCGATTAATAAATGGTTGCGCGGATTTTCATCTGGTTATGACCGATTGCAGTTATAAGAATATATGTTCCCGTCGTATCTAACAGATCTATTCGTTCGAAATTCTAATGACGATGGGAATTTGCTACTTTATATGCATACAGAGTAGTCAGGTAATCCTTAAAAAAAAAAAAAAAAAAAAAATATGAGAAATTATATAGATCGAGATAATTATTCAGATAACTTAAAAATATAGATTTCAGGACAGATCGTCACGCTCGATCGGCGATGTCGATCGATAATGAAACTAGACTATCTGGATAATATAATAAAAGTCGACTCGCTAGCTACTCCCGGTATCATCGCACGGTGTGACTATCGTTAGTCGTGCGTAGACGGAACAGAAGTTTGTCATATAGGGCAAGCGTATTCCCGATGCGTTTTGAAGTAATAAATTTGGCGGCGCCGGTCGATGGTCGGCGTCAGGTTATGCGCGAAAGTTGGAATTTATGCGTGGTTGTTTATGATCGCCGAATGATAAGAGATCTACGGCCGCATGACAAATGATCCCGTAATGAAAAGTGAAAGATACTGCACGTACCGCGGCCGGCTGCATAAATTTCAATGATTTAATGCGTCGCGCGCGTTGCGCGCGGTATCCTCATTGAATAGGGATCGATAAAACTTTAGCGCATCGCTGGCGGTACCGGCCGCGTTCGTTCGCGGCGATCGAGACGAAAAGTCATCGATCCCTATGTTGTAACGCTTATCGGCGGCCGCAACCGCCGGCGCTGCCGCCGCCACTATACCGCCGCCGCGCCGGGTCAAACGGGAATCCTGCATATTAACGTCGTATCGGATATTCCGCTGAGATACGTCTCATCCGATTGACGGGGCCATGAAGATGCATGAGAAAAAGGCCGCTTAAGGAATTGTACGATTTCGAATACGGTACGCCGTGTCACGTGCGCAACCATTAATCGTCTAATTATATGGAAACTTCAATGTCGATCCGCTGTTGACGATCCACAAATTGTTCATCTCTTGACGAAAGATTCTCCTTGTATATTTTAATCTTGATAACGCAATCTTTGTGAATATCTATCGTATGATAAAATTCTTCATGCGTAATAATATAAATGCAAATTATTTTTTTACACACGCAGAGTGATATAGTATACTGATTTATTTAACCTTTAAATAGATAGGTGGCTTAAAGATATATGCGAGTTAAATTGGTAATTAGAATATCCCAACAAATTTTATAGATATATTTTTTATTAGCATGTTATGTTTGTTAAATTTACATTAATTATACTCTTAGAGGCGAAGGAAGAAATAAACTTTAACAATAAGGCTCCTGCGCATCTGAGCAACACTTTTCATTTTTCTCTTGCAGAATAAGGTTTCAATTTTTAAGTAGGTATAAGTAGGGTATTCGAAACATGCTAAACAAATTTTATTTTTTCTAATTATACTTTTTAATAGTACATATAGAGTTAAAAATTTACATTATTCATATTCTTATGAGATAGAGGAATGTAAAAATAATTAACTTTGAGACTTCTGGGCAGTTGTTTTTATTTTGTTCTTCCAGAACAAGGTTTTTAAGATAGCTATGCTTTTTAAGATATAGCTATGTAAAGTGCTGTAGCTGTCTACTCGAAGGTTAAAGAAAACTATACTTACTTGAAGGTTAAAGAAAATTATACTTGGGATTTTATGGTCACCCCACCTACCCACTTAATCAAAGGTTAAAATGGTTGCTTATGTTTATCATCGTAAAAACTTTGGAAAGATCAGTCTTAATTATGTTAGTTCTGTAGAATGTTGTAAAAAAATCCAGTTGGTATAGCTCGCGTGATATTTATCTACTCTCACTTGTGCGACAATCGAAAATTCTCCGGTGACAGTCGTGATCGTTAGCGAAACGATCTGGTCGTACGGCAATGACCACGTCGTAGCACGGAAATCGTCGTCAGGGCGGTCGATCGATGGCGAATAACGTTGGAAACGCTGGCTAGGCTCCGGTAGGTTAGGTAGGGTGCTTAGGTGTTACAATGATTATCCGAGAGGGACAGCGAAAGGTAATTATGCCCGATAGAATCGGCGGGCGGGAGCGAGAACGAGGTATACTTTGCGCCAGTGAAGAAACAGAGACGGTAACGCCTGGCGCGCCAGCACAACCGAGAAAGACGGCGAATCCTCGTAATTACCTCGAAGTGAGCTGCTTTCGGCTCACCCGAACCTTCGAAACTTCGGGAATAAATAGCGTTCCGTATTACTGGTTCCACGTTACGGGGTCAACGGAACGACTTGCCGTGTTCAAGAGAACGGCGGGCCGTCGATCGTTCCGATTGATCGATCCGTACATCTCGATCTCCAAATCTGCTTAGAAGACCATTTCGAGACCGGAGGAAAATTCAAATAAACGTCTGCCTCATTCGTCGATCAACGAGGCGCGTAAATTTATTTTGATAAAAGTACCCTGTGTAAAATGTGTCCGTTGGGCCGACACGAGATCGGTCGAGAAGCGCGTGGAAACGCGAGGATAATCCCGTCGGGAGGGAGCTAAACAGCTCGAATCTTAACATGGCGTTTCCTGATTTCTCGCCGCTGCGCTGCCGAGGGAACGGACACGTAATGAAACTTTATTTTCGCGTGCTAGCTGCGAAGACGCGAGATTGCGAGCGCGCCTTTGCAGAGCGACGTCCGTTTTACCCTGCGCCTCCAACTTTAAACGGATGTTAATGATTGCAAATGACTTGGGTGAAATGGCCGTCGTCGTTGAGAGTAATGGGATTCTTTACGAGGCGATTATTGACCCGCTTTCCTAGTTGTAGAAAAGGTGACGATAATAGAGCGTCTATAAGGACGACGGCGCACGGCCTCGGCCTCACTCTCCCTCTCTTCCTTCCTCTCGATGCTGCTCTGTCGTCGGTTAAGATTTAATCCGTTAATCTATTCCCGTAATAAGGAATCCATAATGAGTCGAAGCGGATATCTATACCGTGCTGGGGAAGGGTCGAGCATGGTTACGTGAACGAGGACAGCGGCATCGAGACGAATCGAGCGATGAAAAGAGAGAGGGAGAGAGAGAGAGAGAGAGAAAGAGGAGGAGAGAAAGAGAGAGGGAGAAGGAGAGACAGAGTCTGAGGGGTATAGCGGGAGTCCCCCCCCTCTCCCCCCCGAGTTATCGAGTATTATTCCGCAAATGTGTCGACCTCAAAGACAATGCCATTCCGGGAAAATTTATTTGTGTCGCTGTACAACACAGTCTCGGTCTCCCTCCTTCTCCCACGCCTGGAAACAAACCCGACGAAACTTCTGCCAGCTCGCGCAACTTAATTAAACCGACCGTGGCCTCGGTCCTGCACGAAGTGTCGAGCCAGTCGTTGCTCCTCTTTTTTTCTTCTTCCGTCTGACCGCGCTTCGCGCTAGCCTTAGTCGTCGTCGCCGCCGGTTTCGCCTTTCCTTCTTCGGCCCGAGTTTTTCGCACTCCTCACGAAACGTTTTCGCGTGTTTGCGTATTCGTAATAGAAAAGATTCCACGAAGAATTGAATGAAATCGCTGGAGGTACGTAAAAAAATAAAATTCCCCATTCTCTCGATATGGCAGATATATTATTTGGATGCGCAAGTTTCTCGTTGCACACCGAGCCATCACGGTCGTTACGGTAATTATGGGTCGACGTTTTCCTCGACAGCGCCAAGTCAGCCGCCGTGAAGAAGCTTCCCAGAAGTAATCAGCGCGACCGACCACTCGACACATGTTAAGAGATCCACTTGCCGTTTGTCAATGCGGCGAGAGGAGGGTGGCGGAGGAATAAATTATTATTGCTCTGGTAAATCCGGTCAATCTCGTGGACGGACTCCAATGCGTAGTGATGACGACCAAAGCCGCCAAGCGGCACAATAGAGATGCATGAGAGTGCGTTAATCCATAGAGACCGCTGCAATACTTGATGTTTCTCGTAAAAGCATCTTCTTTCGTTTAAATTACGAGTTTAAATCAACGCCGGACCGTCGTTATGTATCTGCGCATTATTGCTCCTGTTTCAGTTTTATTTTTATCTACCTCTACCCTATTATTCTTTAATGTGATATTTTTTCGTTGTTCAATTATTAATATTCCTGGACGAAAAGAATGTATCGTAACAAGATTTCAAATCGATCAAGAAGTATATATATTTTTCGTTACATAAAAAATAATTTATTGGAAATACAATTATATACGGATAAAATAGATGAGTTTTTTGTATAAGTATAAAATTATATTTTAAAAACAGTACGATTTATATACATATTTAGCATAAAAATAAAATATTTTACGATATTAAATCTGGTGAATTTAGTTAATGAATTAAATATCGAATTTTTTAAATCTGCATTATTATTATTATTATTATAACTTTTCTGTATAGAAATTATCCACATATTTTTAGTAATGTTAATAAATAATATCCGCGCCCGATTATGCGTACATATAATTTAATGTGTTTCTACAAAAATAATCACCGCTTCCAACGTATCGTGTTTAATATAAACTTAATCACATATTTGTAGAAGAAATAATTTTATTCTGAGAAGGATTATTATTCGCGACCGATTTCCGCGCAGTCCTTGAGTTACACAATCCGGAGCCAAGTAAGATCATTAGCAGATGCCTCGGTGTTAATGAGTATAATTCTAGATGTTCCAACGATACTACAATGCTCGTGGCTTTCTGCTAAGACGATTATTCCCGCTGCACCGCGCCAGTAATAACCAAGAATATGCGCATAAGTAGGCGCTATTCGATATGGGTCATAGGAAAGGGGTCTGTAGGATTTTTTTCTATATGATCAATCGAGATCGTAATGGGAGATCGTTAATAATAACAAATCGCTTTTATAGAGACATCGATTTTCGATCGTATGAATTTTATTTAATTACGCTTCAATATTTCTCAAGTTGAAACTCGTCGCTTTATATATATATATATATATATATATATCTCTTTCTCTCTTTATTATTCCTTTGTTTTAAAAAAAATATTTGTTATAAATTTTTATATTGATTATGTAAATTTGTTTCATAAAATCGTATACGAATGTATAATATTAGAGAAATAATCATATACCCGTATTTTTTATCATGAGTTTGTTATTTTTGTTTAGTACAATAGAAAATTGAATGTCATTGTCATCACAGTGATGTTCATTGATCGATTCGTTTCTGCTCTTTCGACATGGGTCCACGTTTAACGGCGAGTGAAACGTGAATCTGGTTAATCCTATTGTTCACGAACCAGCAAATTTCGAGCGGCTACAACGCGAAGCGTCGTACGTAAGATTAAGTACACTTTAATTATATCATCAGGCAGCATTTGACACTCACCGCTTATATAATTGTCTTTAGGTTGCGGTGCAACCTTCTCGAGGATCTCGAAATCTCGTTAGCTAATCTCTCAGTCAGTTATCCTTCTCTCTCCCTTTCTCTCCCGCGCCTTCTACGTCTCTCAGAGCCGAGTTAATTTCCATCTCTTTGATTTTTGGCAACCTCTAGAAATTTCGTCATCCCTAACGCCTTCCATGAGGCACGCGCTCGTTTCCTGCTCACCTCCCCCTCCCTCTAGTCTGTGACACGGCCCTAGACCCTTTTCAGCGGATTTCTGCACCTGCCGGCAAAAGCGGCGCGCGAATATAGGCGCGCGTGACACTTTACGGCGCGCCGAGAGATTTTACGTGAACGGCGTGACTGCGGACCGATCTAATAAAGTCCCTCTTAGAACGGGCTAACATTATTCCGCTCTTTGACGTTTGCACCTAGTCGGTGTCGCGGGCGGCGGCTTACTTTGCAGTCCGCGCACGCGATTCCGCGAAACGCGACACAGGCCTTAAAGACACACAGGCGCGCAGCGATGTGTTTCACTTTTAATTTCTCGCTTGCACGATATCTAATTACTGTATATCCAATGAAGGTACCTTTCAAGGAAACGCGATAGAAGAAAAGAGAGGAGTGCAGGTTCCGCGAATGTGTGCGCGCGATTTCGTGTCACCAGCACTATTCGGCGATCACGGATGACGGAGCCAGTACCTGCCGCCAAGGGTACTGGCTCGCGTGCCGCAAACTTAAGAACGCTCGTGCCTTTAACTCCGTCATTTTCTATTCGGCGTAAAAGAGATTACGATTGCTTCTGGTAAAGGATAATTGGGCTATGAGAGCGCGTTGATACTTGGAAATATCATGGGCACCGATTATACGTTTATTCCATAATTATTCTGTCAAAGAGAGCTCTCTGATGTACGAAGACGAAGAGAGAACCAGAGTGCTAATTCAACGAAACGTATTTTTGTATTACTTTTAAAATTTGTATACTGTTAAAAATTACAAATACAGTAATGACGTTAATGTAATTTCGATGACTGGGGATATATACGCTGATCGGGAATCTGTGAACTAACAACTGTTTGCGATCTTTAATCAACGATTTTGACAGGTTCAGAGAGGGAGTGGAGTTAGAGGGTCGTTCGGCATTGGCCAGAATGACACTCTTGGCAATCCCTCGCCGCCATCCTGTCGTTTCCAACGAACGATCAGGGGGTCGCGATGCCTCACGGTACTATCGATCATTCCGCAGGCCTCATAATTAGCAATTAACTATATCCATTAGGCGGTGATATAATTACTATGTGCTCCTACTACCGACGCTTAACCCGCCGTCTGCTCGGCGGACGCTGCGAGGGGCTGATTTTCGCGGCATTAGCAGGTACATCACGATAATTATACGATCGATTATTCTAGGAGACGAGAAGGGGCCGGGCGGCAAAGGGGCCGGCGAAAATTGTTCCCCTCGACCTCCTATCCTCCCGCCTTAGCCGTGGCAAACTTGCCTGGCTTCGACTCGGATCGACCCAACCTATTTTCGATAATTCAAGGTCCCTCCATCGGGATCCGTATCCGCACGCGCGAATTATTCCGTAAACTTATGTATTCTACATTGATTTGATTATAGGACGATCATTGCGCGGATCGTCGAAATTAACAATGATTCGGTCAGGAATCGGTTATCTGCGATTAAATGTTTTGTTATAGGGGTATGCCGAGAAGATTGCTATTTAATTGATCTTACGCATGCGCGAGTTAATTATCTTTAAGATCGATACCGTCAGAGGCAGTAGGAAATTAGATTGTTGTGACGTCGAGATCGCAATCGCGATGATCTTGATCGGACCGACGACAACGGGGGCCAATTTGAGAAAGTTGAGAATGCATGACCGTGCTACATACATATTCGCGCGCTTATTTACGAGCTCGTTATCTCGGTGATATTATTAACGACCCTCACCCGCCCTGACTTGTTACGAGTTGTATACTTTGCGGTCACGCATTTCGCCGACGTGCGAAATAATGCAGTGCGTGGTCGATTCAAATCAGAGCGTAGGTTGAGGATTTTCTTGGCCGCCGGCTGTCCGGATCTATCTCTTCTCCATTTAGAAAGGAAATTTAATCACTCCGAGGTCGAGGGCGGCAACGCATGTGCGGAGAATTATCCGCACGAGACACACAGGCTCGCACACCGGTGGCTGGTGCACACCGGTGAAAGTTTCAGGTTCGGTAATTATTATCGTGGGATTGGTATAACCGTTGATTATGGCTATTATGAACTGTCGGGTAAATATAAGAAGGTAGGGCGCGGGTAGGTAGTTGGAATTAGTGGGCTAGGATCGGCCTAGAACTATCTTGGATGCCGCTGATTGCGGAATTAGAATTTATATGGATCGCCGCACGCGAGCCAGTGGCTCTCATGCCAGCGGATCTTTATTCAACCGGCTAGGTGGCCGGCTCGCGTTTAACTCTGAAAGCTTCCGATACACCGTTTAACTTGCCGTACGATATCAGCGATTAACGTGACACGATATGATATGCCGCCCACCGCGCGCAACTCACTCTGCATTCTCGACGCGACAAAATTGTTGCACGTCTCGTGAAAGTTATTAACTAATTTTTTCGTCCTTCTGATAACCGTGTGATTTATGTGTCGGCGTGATTTCCGCACAATTTACAGAAATATCTAGATCACTTTATACGTCAACAGATACATATGAGAAAATTATTCTTCAGATATACGTATCTATTCCGTTCTCTAGTATATTTTGCATTTTGCCACGTTGTTATTACCACGTATTGCACGAAGAATCGAGGATAGTCACCCCTTTGACCACCGCGATGTCATGACAATGATAACGATGTAGGGATCGCTAGACTTGATTAGGCACCAACCAGCTCGTATAATATTTGTCATCGACTTTCTTCGACTGCGCGAGATCTACGCTACGTTCGATTCTCCTATGCATATGTAAGAGCCGTGCCCGGCACTCGAATTGATGAAATTCCCAACATTAATTGTATCACAATGGTAATTGAATCTGCGGAGCGCCGTCTATTTGAACAATAGTTGGTTATATTATGTAGATTTGCCGTCGTAGCCTCATACTCTGCCATCCAGATTCACCCCCCTCTCCCCACTACTGCTAACCCCCTCAGTCTCACCCCTTTCGCGACGACGGTTGCCGCAGCACCGCCTAGCTGTTTAAACACAGACGATATCTGAACTACCAGAACTAACGTACGGAGTTAGCCCGGGTTAGGTGCTTCGACTACGGTCGCCATTATCATAATTGCACGCGGAGTTCCTTCGACGAAACTCGGTTGACCCGCTGCAACGGGAATAGTCGACGATTTCGTCAATGACTTGAAATTCTAGCGAATATCATACGGATGGAAAACGCTTTTACCGAATAGAACAGCATTACAGTGGACTAATTGTAAGAAGAAATTAGGTAGCGAAATAATATATGTAATTCATTCAATCTTTCATTTTAATTTTTAAGCAGAAGAGAATAGAAACTCTAGATTAAATCATTAGATTTCAATTTTATGAATTACTCAGTTTTCGAAGCTATTTAATTTGCAGATTTTAGATTAATAATCTTGAATGATTTAAAAGCTTTGTATTAATTTTTTAATGAATTAGCATATATTTATGAACGACATCTTTCGATCAATGTGAATTGCGATTGAAATCAACTGAGTAAATAAAAGCTTTTTTTTTTTTTAAATAAGTTCTTATTTATGTGCGTGTGTGTGTGTGTGTGTTGTCATCAATACCGACTTTGGAGGATACTTCTAAAATCGTGTGCTCTTCAGTGATTCAAACTCGTGAAAATAATACGCGTCGCTTCATCGGTTGACACCTTCGTTAATCGAGCACGTTGGGACTATCAGAGTTCGACCGTGTGCCACGATATGCCCTGGGTGACGACTGAGGGACGGACCTGTGACGATATTAGGGACGTGTTACGTTTGCCGAGGGAACCCTCCGGGGACAACAAAAGGACCACACGCACCGGGATGTACCAATGAACAACGTTATATTGCGCTGAAATTGCTCTCGCGCTCGGTGATCGGCTTGAATCTTCACGAGTGGGTCCGTTTTTCAATTCTTTCGAAGTAATATTTGTGTCAGGACTACTTTTATAATATTTAATATATCATTTGATATTTGTAAATTTTATATGATCGCCTTTCAATCAAATAATGTATCACTGCTCTTTTTGTATTTGATATTTAATATTAATGTCTTGTAAACTTAATTGTATTTAATATATAATACAAAAAATATTTAAAATATAAAATAATATCATTGTTACACATCCGGGTATAATAAAACATTCTCGCGAGGTAGAAAATGAAAAGTGACGAAACGTATACATATTAAATTAAGTTTCTGCGTAGATATTACTTTGTTCCCCGACTAAGGATAGATAGCAACGGAGGTTGCGCTTGCTTCTGCAAGCTTGCTATTTGATGTGTGACCGTAGCTGGATATAGGTATAGGTTACATGAGCACGGCGGTCCAAATTTCGAGGATTCTGGTAGCTTTTGACGCCCACCCTGGCATTACTCGGACTCGTGTTAGGCCAGGGCCAGTCGACGTACGATCACCCGATGTGCACGGACTTTGCTCGGTGGCGATGGTGTTCTCCCACTGCTGAGTTGGTAGCTCTGCCCGCCTGTGCCTGCCTGCCACCACCTCATTTGAATTTCTAATTAGGAAACCTCCATGCAATTATTGGATTAATGTAAATTACGAGAGCTGGCTCGGTCTCCGCCACCGCTACCGCCACCGCCGCGCAAGGGTGGAGCTCTCTCTCTCCCTCTCTCTCTCTCTCTCTTCCTCTTTCTCTATCTCCCGCGCCCTATCTCCGTTTCTCCCTCTCTTCTCTTTCATTCTCTCCCCTATGACTATACTCGTCTCTCTCGCTCGACCACACTTTGCCGATCTACCTCGTTCCATCCGTTGTCTCGGTCTCTCTTCGTCTTGCATCGTCTCTTCTCTATCATCGTTCTTCTCCTCCGCTCTCGGCTCTCCCTTTCCTTCGCCAAGGCTCAGCGGGGGTTGGGGATAATTAAAATCCGTTGATTAATATGTAAATTTAATAAGATTACTGTACTAGGAATGCCCGCTGCAGACAAGCGACTGTACCTCAGCTCCTTGTATCGAGGAACGAGGGTGCGCACTGTTGTAGCCTTTGATTGTCACTCAACCAGACAAGCGGTACTTTCCTTGTCGAGGAGGAGGGAGGGGACGCCTCCCTTTCGCGAAATCGCTCAAGCATTTGGACGGCTGCATTCACCACAAAACTCCTTGATCGCACCTTTTCAAGTTTATACGAGCTTTATATAAGTAATAGAAATGAATATAATAACTAATATAGTACTAATATTATAAATCACGTGTCAAATACTACTCTTTTTTTCTTATTGTTATTCTTTTATCACCAAGTGTACCAAGTACACGTCAATTAATAGTTATACATTAATTAGTGTTTCAAATTACCACGTTTTACGATAATTGTACCTGTGTAATTGTACTCGCGAAAAACTTGTACATGTGCGCACATGTATTATGCGACCGTAACTATGTACCTACAGCTGACTGCAAAACAAACTATATGTACTTGGAGAAATCACAACTAAAAGAAACATTACACCTACAACATTGTCGAAGATAACAAGGAGATGCGCTACCATCTCCTTGTTTTTTATCCAATTTTCCATGTCTTCTCACCGCAAACATGTATAATGCACGATCGTCGATCGCCCGCAGCATTGAGAGTTGTATTTCGCGCTTCGGGAAGAGCATTGCTTTATCCACAACAGCCGCAGGCGGTGACCCGCAGCCGCGCACGCTCGAAAAAAGAACCGAAGGGCTGTAGAACGACATGGGCGATGAAGGGACGGTGTAGGTACGCGAAGAACGTGCCCGACGACAGGCAATTTTTGTCCTCGCGTCGACACTGGCACACCGGCTAAAAATACAATTTGAAAAATCCAACAATACCGCCCAATTCGCGCGAAAATGCATCAGTCGCTCGAGCAGCGACGGTATTGTTTGCCAGGTGGACACAATGCGTCCGATTGGTGGGACCACCCCGGATTTTTACAGCGTTCGCCGTCCGCGACTTTTTTCCACTATCGCAGTCCACTACCGCCACCGCGGCAACCCCTCTATATGCCCGTACTTTTTGTCTTCTTGCAACTCTTTTTTCCACCGACGACGGTTTGGTTGCACGCGTGCCAGGTATAATCGTCGGCGCGTTACCGCGTGCCCGATTTGCATACCGCGGTCGAAGAGTGGTCGGCCACGTCGATTTCCAGTTTGCCACTCGTATCTTTTTTCGCGTTCTTCTCGTGTATTTCCTCGCGTACCAATAATCGCTAATTCTAATCTATGTTTGAGAAGACATCGCATTTGTACGTCGTGCACACACACATACATACATATATATATTCTCGACATCTTTTGGAGTCAGTCTAAAAGATTGAAAATTAAGCTAGTCTTGAAAAAAAAGAATGAGATTTTATTCTTTTTGAGTAAGATTATTCTTTTGGAGTGAAAGTCACTTCAAATAATGAAGTCTCATTCCAAAAAAAAGGGGTGAGATTGAATCTCACTCCAAAAGAGTAAGCTATATATACAGGGTGTTAGTTAAGTATGTTCCCAAACTCAACAGAGCGATTCTTTGGTTTATTTCAAGCAAAAAAGTCCATATAAACATGTGTCCTAAACGGCTTAGTTTCGGAAATAAAAAAATTTAAACGTGTAGTAATAATCTGTTTATTTGAAAGATATACAACTTGAACTAGTCAAAAACTAGTCAAAAACAGAAAAACAAAAACAGGCTTCATTTCTTCTGACGAAATAAAACAATTAGATGAATTGTTGAAAATGTCCACCTTGC
>NW_017299926.1:1983296-2025139 GCF_001594075.2 Trachymyrmex cornetzi | reverse complement strand
TTCCGCACTCGACTGGTCACAAAAATTTTCTTTATGAAAGAAAGTTCATCGAAGCGTCCGCAAAGCCAGTTTCCAGGGTGCCAGATATACGAAGCGCGCTTCAGAACGAATATTATGAGCGCAATTTCATCGCTGGTGCTTTTGACTTGAAATGTCGTATCAAGACATGTTACAAGAAAACTACGAAGCGCATCGTGTATAAACGACTCTCTATCGACCCTCTACGGGCGGACGTGCGATTTCAACCTTGGTGCTTTAATTCGACTGTCTATAGGTAAGTAACGAGCCGCTCGCTAGTTCCGTACCGTAAATAAGTAAATAATTCATTCTCCGACTCGCTTGCCAAGTGGCACGAGAAGCGAGCGTGTCTTGAAGGGTGAGGACGGGTGCAGGAGCGAGCGCGGGGATGCGATGGTTGGGGTGAAGTGTTGTAAGGTGAAGGAGAGGCAGTAGCAGAAATGGGGGGGAGGGAGGTACACCCAGGCGGCGAAAGGGGGTGAAATCTGCATAATATCGGTAATGTTCAAAATGCGAGTCGCGTAGCTACCTGCCTTGCTTACCCCGCTCCGCTCCACGGCCGCGTCAACTAAAACTTAATTATAATTAATTAATGCGACTGCTAACTGAAGCGGCTGGACAAGTATTGACCCGCAATGTGGCGGCCGACCGTTGCCGGGTTTCTCGTCCGCGCCGTAGAATCTTGCGAACGTCGAAGAGGAGCCCCAGCTAAGTCGATGTCGATGTCGATGGCGATGTCCCCCGCCGAAAATCAGCCCGAAAGTGCTTGGCCTCGCACCCGTCGCACTTCGCTGACGTCAACGTCGTAAACTCCAGACCTCGAGGAAGGACATAACATTTCCATGGCGGAGGCGGTACTAAGTCTATGGCTCCGTACAGTGCGTAATTAGAAACCTTTGTGCAAAATGAATACTGTTAATTAACGTACCTAAAAAGACATTATACCCACGGGTTGGTAAACTAAATATGGCCCCCAGCGCGTGCGTATTACACCGTTCACGGTGTAAATAAGCGATTTGCGTCCGCCCGCTTTTCCTCCCTCCCTCCCCCCTCCCCTCCTTCCCTCCACCCCCCGTGGCCGACGTTAAATCGTAACAAATTGTATTCGAGACTCTTGAGCTGAATTGGGCAACGAAAGGAGAATACGCAATTTGCGCGAGCGAAACTCGCACTTTATGCCAGGAGAGCGAACATCTCTCGTGCTATTATACGATTGTGACGTAGAAAAAAAATTACGAAAATCTGCAGTCATCTTTCCGTTTCCCCGCGTCTTTTCTTTCTCGCGGCGCAAAGGCAAGAGATAACGCTGAGGTTTTGCCGCTAGACGGCGAGCGCGAGTGGTCGATATTAATTGCGCCTTGACTCATTAATTCGTTCGCATTATCTCAGCTCTCCGAGCGAGAGATCGCCCGAGACCGTAGCTGCGCGCTCGATTTCTGCGTCTCGACTCGAGTTCGGTGAGCAATTACAATATGAAAGGCGCATAAATCAGCGAGTTTAATTAACGCGTTGTTATTATCATTATGACACCGCGCCGGGATTATAACATTTCCGAATGCTTCTTGGCGGCGCGCCGTCGTCAGCTATTTTTAAGTATGTGACGAATATCTAACGTACAGTTACCTACTGGTTTTCGAATTTCCGGAAAACTGTCACAGAGCATCGCGTGACGTAGCAGTCGCATTATTATGTCGTTATCCTCATATTAATGAAATAGCGGGAGAGATATCGATATAGCGTAATTAATTAGCTAATAGAAAGTAATCCGCAGATAGACGTCACCGCGCCATTTGTTTTTAATTAAACATTGATATAGCAATGGTATGTCGTGGTATGTTCTCAAATATTGACCGTTGCGCGTATCGCTACTTTTAAAATCGATCTTATCAATAATTAAAGATCTTAAGTTACTGCTTTTATTTTATTTTATTTCACGTTTATACATCAACAAATAATTCTTTACATTTTTTTTTTTTTATAAAGTTTGCGACGATATCACTTTTCTGGTTATCCGCAATTTTTTGATACTACTTGCGTTCCTCACGACCGCAAAAATTGCAGGGAATAAAATAAAGCCGTAACAAAATTTTAATTGATTTGAAACATTGGAAAAAATGTCGGTCTCTTACAGCAAGAGCAATCGCAAACATCTACCTATTATAATTTTCATTTTCTTGGTTGCTAAACGATCTATGGAAAATGTTTTCCATTAATATAATTAATATAATTAGAGAATGTAATATATATATATATATATATATAAATGTGCGGTTTGTTGTTGGTATTAATGTAATTAATAATATTTTTACACGGAAAAAACGCCTACGGTTGCCAAGATCAAAAGTTGCCCACGAATATCTACATTTTTTTGGTTATAACAACTATAGTACGATTGTGATAACCGTAAGATTGGCTTATCTTAACGGTTATGGCTGTAAAGATACATCCATCTTACGCAACTTGTCACAACCAAATGATGAGTAAAAATTATCATTATTTCCAGTTGTGGCAACCGTAACATTTTTTCTGTGTCAAGTATATATATATATATATCGCGTCTAAGTTAAATTTGGGTATTACAGGCGAAGGGTAAAGTTGTTTCATATAACGATGCAGCAAAAAAATCAGCTGAAACATGCAACAAAAAATCGTTGAAGTGGACGTAGTTGTTGGATTTTCGGGAATTTCGAGCGTTCGATACTCATAATCAAATAATTACAGATGATGGGGCAACATCGAGGGATGCGTTTCAGCTATTAGCTGAACTCTGCGCCATCGATGTACCAACCCTCTTAATCAGAGGCGCTCAAAGGGGGGCGTCCGCCCGGAGACCTTGCGCCTCTCGCGAAGCGGTTTCAGCCGATCGAGCCGACTGAGCGGCTCTGTGATATTTTTTAATTAATCGAATTATTGAACTGTATCGCAATCGAATTGAATTAAGTGCCGACGATCTGCGCCGCGTAACATGGAAACGCGCAATTTTCCGTCATTATTTTAGCGTCCCTTCGCTTTCCTGCCCGCTGCGCGCCAACCGTTCTCATGATCCTTCTCCCCCCCCCCCCTCGGCGACCTATCCTGTCATTCTTTTTGACGAGCACTTTGCTCTCGCACTTGCTGATATTCTCGCCCGTACGTCTCTTCGTATCGTGCACCACGTGGTTCTCCACGCTAATTACCTGTAGCAGTATCGAAGTGTGTCACGAGCGTATACGTGTCTTGATTCGGCGCACCAACGATCGACTAATACAAGTATTCTCAGTGCTACGCGTTATACTTGACGTATTTCAATTAACCTTATTGCCACGGTTGGTTACGCCCGCCAAATGTCAAACGCTCTTGTTGCTTATGTCGCGAGGACCGACTCGGCTATGATTGAGTCGGCTGATGGATAATCATGGTTTCGGCGAATTAGGTTGTAATTCGACCTCCGTCGCAGTTCCGCTGAATTCCGACACTGGTTCCTAGATTTTCTTACAATGAGAAATTCAAGAGACACGAAAGCAACACCGCGCGACTTTATTGCAAGCTGCCACGCTATTTTTAGAATATAATAGAATCTCTGTTATTTACGTAATCGTTATCTTACAGCACGTACTTATTATATCCAGGAAAAAGAAAATATATTTTTGCACCCTACTATTTATAGTGCACGTAGTTATTTGTTTCATAAAACAAAACGCATATCATGAGGAAAAATATATTGCGATATTCAAGAAATACAACGCTAGACAAGAATCTTGATGAAAATCTTATTTGACGACAATATCGCGGCTGTACCAAAAATGCGCGCTATTCGGAACACCTCTGCAGGCGTGAGCTAGTCGGAGAAAGGAAGTAGAGACCGGATGCGGGAGAGGGCCGCGGGACTTGGTCTAACCAAACTTAATTGAATCCCAGTCCGAATGTATAATATGTAGACTGCCTGCATAATGTCGTGAGCCAGCAGTGATTCTCAGCCAGACGTAGGCGACCGTCGCGGCGTGTCGTCGTTGCACGGTGTTCAGCAAATTTTGAGAACCATCCGCGGAATTAGATATACAATAATGTAAGCAGAGCCCCGTTGCGGTGTAAGGGTTGGTGGTAAGGTCATGTATATTCATGCATCGGTCGACCCACCTCCGATTCTCTCACTCAACCACCCCCCGGCGTTGTCCCCCGTCCTCCCTCTCTTTCTGCTTCGACCGACCGCCCTCTCTTAGGGCACAGACCGAGCTAAACAACGACGGTACGAATAGATTTACACCACGTCCGCGCGGTTTACGACTCGTGCGCATTAAGATGCCCGCCGTGAAGAATACCCGGAATAGACTGCTTACTGTTCTGGTCAAGGAGGAGAGAAAATTTCGGGAAATAAAACCTTGCGTGTTCATATAAAATATATTCGAGAACTCTTTTCTTTTCTCTCAACAGCACATTCCGTCTAGACGGCCAGGATCGAATTTGTAGTTGTATAAATGGACTTAATTCAAAAGTATAGCATCAAGACTGCATATTCGCGAGATAATTCAGCGATACGTTTTTTTTTTTTAAAGGAAATTATGCTGTATTTTCAATATTGCGGTGAGAAATTCTCATAAATTTCTTAGCAGCGTGTCCGAACAGTCGTTAGAACGCATTCCTCAAAGAACTGTATCTGGATATAATGAAGGATCCATTTACAAGTAAGATTCGCCCCGCGACTTCATTACCCACGATTTTACCACGGACGCCCCGCGGCATTCGTAATGAGCGATGGTCATTCATTTTAATATCCATTAAATGCAAATACCGTCGGCACAAACGTTTACTCCTATTTCGAATTATTTCGCTGACTCGCCGTAATTAAGCTTTTCGAAGGAACTCAGGAAACATTACTGGAGAAACCGTTGAACGTAACGATCACTTTCCCCTTCAATATTATATAGCTATAATGTGAAAATATATTTCAACACCGCTGATGTAAGATCATTAACGAATCTTATAAAATCAAACCATTTTATAAGTACATGCGCAATTTTTTGTCTTTAATATAGGAAATCAATGCTGATTCGTTTAGGAACTCTCATTTGTGTTTCAATTCATTCGAAGAATATTTAGTATGCTTTAAGATTTTCGTAAAAAAAGTTACCATTTAATATAATTAATATCTAAAATACTATTTTAAATAGTAATTATTACTATTATTATTACTTTTATTATATTATTACTACTTAAAATTATTGAATGAAATTATTTAATATAATCTTAATAAATTATAATATTTTGTAAATACTAAATTAACTGTTAAATTTAGATTTTAACACAATCGATTAAAACGTGGGGGACCTCGTAGTCTTGATATTGGCGTTTAAATTTTCTTGTGCATGAGCGTGTAAAATCCCGTGGCGTGCAGCGGCGAAGATTTTTCGGGCTCGCGTGCGCCACAGGAGTAAGACGCGACGCGCGGATGCTCGAGACACCGTTACCGGCAGTGCGCGCCGGTCGTTATACACTCAACATTCTGCAATCTACCCTTTCTATCGGCCCTAATTTATGTTGAGTAAGGCAACAGCGAGCCCACCCCCAGCTTGCTTCGCAAGGAAGCCTCGGTAATGTTTCAAGTGGCTTGTCTGTTGTTAATTTACCCCGGTGGGGCCTTGATGGGGGTCTGTCTACCCGCCGCCACGCTCCACTCGTTACGATAAATCGGTCATTATCTGTACTACCTACGCGCCATGTAAGTGCCGCGACTTGGGACTATGCCGACGTGCCGTTGGAAATTTTCGATCCGCCTGGGAAGGCTGACAAGTCATCGTGTTATAGCGATTAATCGCGCAGCACGTTGGAGGAAGCAACCGTAAGACGGATTTCTTGTAGCGCGATGGCAGTCGCATTGCTCTCGATTTATTAAAATAAATATAAAGCGGGGCGAAGCATTAAACATATTTGTTTTTTTTTCAAAAATCTTGCGTTTAATCCTCTCGCTACTTTTCATATTTATAACTCTTGTGCTCTGATTTATATGTCGGAGGCTGATTCTCTTCCATAACTCCTCTTAACTTATTCGTAGAGCTATAGATGATGGAAAAGAATTATTTAAAGAATAGGTTGACCTTTCAAGAAGTCCTTTTATTGGAGCAATAAACTTTTGTGACAAAATTATCTTTTATGCCTTTTATGGTGAAGCGGATCAAGATGTGAGCAATTTGTATGTGTGTTGCCTTCTTTTTTTCCTTTTAACTTTTCTTCACTCGTTTCCCCGACAACCCAACACGCTTCGCTAGAGCGAACGACTTCTCATTCCACTTTCACCTCTAAACATAGTTTCCAAATCAAAGCGTGCCGTCATATATAATACTCAGTTACGTATTATATTGCTCGTTGAAAGATGAAACGCGTGTTATTTATTCGGCCATTGAGATCGTCAACAATTTTTGACATTTTGACTCGACTGCTGTCCATGCTAGCGAAACGTAAACATGTACGAAGCAAGAGGACGAACCCTTTTCCGCGTATCCTCGCACCCTTTCGCGCCGAGGCAGGCCGACTCGGGTGGAACATTAATATCGCGAAATGAAGCTCATTTGCATATAAATAAGGCGGTGGTGGGGCACAGGGACGGGGCGAGGGAAGCCAGGATGAACCACCCCGTTGCTCCCCTGCCGCAACCCCTTCTTTTACCCTCCCTTATACCCCCGAGCCTCGACTCCCAGGAACCCCACCCTGGACTAATTACACTTACAGACAAAGCGGCCTGAACCGAGGGGTCGAGCGGATTCTATCTCTTACTCTCTCCTTCCCTCTCTTTCCCACTGGCGTTTCCTGTCTTTCTCCTCTATGACTATCTTCATGATTCTCTCTCTGCCAAACTGTCTCTGTCTACCCTTCCCTAGTTGTCTCCGTTCTATCCTTTCCGTATAGAGAGCAGACCCTCTGCCACTGTCTCGCTGGGTTTCCACTCTCGATAACACCCTTTCGCAATGACCACGTGATAATTGCGACCCCCACAGGATTCGTTAGAATCCTTAATCGTGAAGGAAATTCATCGTCCTCTCGCCTTTTTATGCCTTTCTGTGACGTGTTGAATAATTATTATATAATTATTGATCTCGATTGATCGCATGATAATAATTATTGACGCGCAAATATAAATAAAATTTACAAAATTCAAATGAAATTATACAGCTTTAAACTGTTTGAATATATTTACAAGCGACGTCTGGTTGCGTACTATATCGACAGAATCGCTCAATCAAATGGTTTAAACGCTTGAAACAATTTGTGAGATTCAAATCAAGTCAAACATAATCGCTGACTTCGGATTTTTTAAAATACATGTTATATCCACAGTTATATACAGTTATATATTAATTTTAGTAACATTCTTTTCTATTTCTAATTCAGCAGAGATATATTCACGTCTTTTCGTTTTATCCGACATATTAATGTTTTTAAACTTACAACTAGCAATTTGTGTGACAACTCTTATAAAAATTTCTACATATTTCTCACTCGTGTTTGTACTTTTGACGGCGAGCAAAACTCGCGTACATAGTTCTCCCTGCCAAAAAATCGTTCAATTTTCATAACGACTAACGGTACCCCGCTCGACAAATCGATCGCCAAAGGCAGGAGGAACAGCCACAGCCACAGCCACAGCCGAAGATGGGATGATAGCAGTACGATGCGGGCGGCGCGGCGTGGCGCGGCGCCTCGTTTCAGAAAGAAACATAAAAATGCGTATTACCGATTCCGGAATACGGCCATTAGTCTGAAGTCAGCGCGGCTATCGTTTATTAAGCGCAAACAGATATTAATGTATTTTTACACGCGCCCACCAGTTTTGTTCTGCCAGCCGCTGCCGTCGCCACCGCCGACGCCGCCGACGCCGTCGACGCCAAACTACAGCGCGGTCCGCGCGGGGTCGAAGCCAAATCCAATTACTTTTATTCGGGCGAAATGAGTGCAGCTAAGTCATTAATACTAATCAATGGACCGGACTCGGACCAGCCAGCTAGAGCGCAGAGGCCCGGGCGCTCCACAGGAATTACCCATAACTCAAACGGCTCGAAATGACTTTATTGCAAAAAACTTGCGCTTTGCTACCAGCCGCGCCGCTTCTCTTCGTATACGCATTGTTAGAGACCCCCGTGCCGATAAGTAATGTTTATTGTTGCATTTCCAACGACCAACCGAACGCTCTCCGCCCTCTTTCCTCTGCCCCGTGTATTTTTTTCGCGCCTCCCACTGGCCGTTCGCGTTCACCGTCCGCCCCATTCGCGGGAGGGAGAGGATCCAGCTCGGTTTTTTGCATTAGCGAGATGGCTTATGGATGCGAAATAATGATTTTTTATCGATCATATGACTGATTTCTCTCTGGGAATTTAAAACGCTGGTGGAACCAATTGCATAGGCGGCATGACCGCTTCTTTTGTTCTTTTCGACGTGCTTAGATAAATATATAGGCTACCAGATTATGTCTCAAGATGTTAAGTAAATAAGGAATCATATACACTAGTTACAAATTAAAATCGTCTTAATATATGTAACTATCAATGTTCATTTTATTCTTCCATAATAATGCATGCTTTGTATTATTATGCAAGAATAAAATGTTCATTAGCAATTAGGAGAATTATAGAAATGTACAAAAATAGTATAATCTTTGAAGTTGCATTTGAGAGTAATTTATTTCCAACAAATTTATTTAATGCGTTCTTTTTTATTAAAATTATATCAATAATATAAACACCTTAATTTCTATTTCTACATAATTATTTGTTTCCACGTACAAATAACTGTTTGGCAAGTTTTAGCAAAGTCGACGATCTCGTACAAAGTTGTTTCATACGCTGCAGTGCTGCAACACTGATTAATTTATGCGAAATACCGGAAGCTCGTAAACATATGTTTCTACGCTTGGTTGTATATCGCGTGCACTTTTACAAGCAAAATGGTCGAACCTGTGCATTCAACTAATCCTCCTCGCCTCGTCCATTTAATATAGGGTGGCTATACTGGTGGTATAGCCGTTTACGAATTTGCGTGGAAAAAAAATTGAACTGCCGTACCCTCTGCGCCTCCTATTTTCGTTCGTTACCTATCGACCAGGCTTTATCTATTTTTTATGCAATGAAATGCCTCGACCAGCGACGCGTACGCCCATTGTGCGACTTTGACGAAAATTCAAGCCGGGATTACAAGCCGCACCCAGAGGATACCCCTTTTAAAAAAAGCTGAATATACTGAGACTTCGACAGTACAATTAATGTGATATTTACGGTTGATTTAAAAATATTCGCTTTTTATTTAACAATTTTTTTCTCTTAGAAAATTATGAAAAAAAATAATTACACAATTCTCAATAACAACTCAATTTTGTTATTGTCTTTAAACACCATTAATATATTTTTCATTGATACTATAAATTGCGTAAAAAAACTTTTTTTGACATTTGTGCCAATCCGTCTGGTGAAAGCAGTTATACGTCTAAGGTGATAACCACCGCAGAAGCTCTTCTAGGATTTATTCATAGGTCCAGTTATCCGCGCGGGAACTCTTTTTCCCGAATTACTCGAGTGTCGAAGCTCTAAAACGCTTAATCTGTATCCAACTATGGCGATACACGTTCCGGCATATTTCCATACCATTATGCAAAGAGGCCGCACCGGTAACATTACTCTCCACGGCACAGCCACCACCACCACCACCATCGATATACACTCGTGGTGGTAAAGCATTACGGCATATATACTCCATCGATTTATTATAATTTAGATTGTCTTCTAAGAACCTCGACTACACGTGCACATGTACGTATATACGGCACGCCTTAATGTGCCGGCGTTCGTTAATTATTCCGCTAGTATTCCGTAAATATGCATGAATTATATATCTGCAGGCACGAAAGCGGAGCAACCGGGAAACGCGTGATTAATATATTTTTTTTCGCGCGGCAATTCTCGCCTTCTCGTATAATCTTTCACGATTGTTGTTTGAAAATTTTCGGAAGTCGTGATAGACCGTGTGTCGCGCGGTCCTGCCAAATTGATATTGATTAAATCGGACGGTCAGCTCGGCCGACCAAGTTAATTCCAAAAATGTGTTATTGAGCGTGAATAACTAAATCACTTTGCCCGCACGCATTGCTGGATTATGTTTATGGGCAAGGATCGGCATCGCGATAATACAGGCGGGCTCAATTTTCATTGCCACGCGTAAGTGATATTGAAATTAATATTCGACAGTGATCACCGATCGTGTCGTAAGACTCATTGGTTTATGTGTATAATATTACAATAATTATCGTCATTAATTTACTGTCATTGTTTTTTCTCACCTCTACCGATGTGAAATGGAATATTTTAATATGTATCATTTACGTGGACTGTGAATGATTATTAATCTATTTTCGACGTTAAACGCACTACCGCAATAAAAAGCATCACACGCTAACGAACCACGCGCGTATAATTGAATGTTTTGGTCATTTTGGAAATGACTGTTAACTCGTACTAAAACCTTTGCGTCGCTGTTCCATTGATTTTCATGAGAGAGAATGATGCATAACATTTTATATTGAAAATTCAGAAAGATGTTTGATCTCTTAGTAAGCTGCGTATTAGTAGAATAATACATATTTAATTAGCGTTATTATTATTATTATTATTATTATCTATTATTATATCGGACAGTAGTATAATTTAATTCAATGCAATTTCTCGTAACCGGCGTTGTTCGATCTCGTATAAATCGAAGGTGATTGAATTTCAATCTGGCGTGTGATTATATATCTATTGTACATGTGTATATACTATATATATATACATATATATATGTATACATGTATATATATATATATATCTCTCTCTCTCTCTCTGTTACAGGACAGCGACAGGAGTAGCGCTGGAAGTCCCGAACCGGCGACAGGTGGTGCACTTCACGAACACCAAATGATGATAGATGATATAAAGAATTCACGAAAGAGGCGACGGAGTCCGTCACCTGAAAATCTCCATCAAGCGAAACGCGCGGCGGTAGCACAAGCTCACTTAAACGGGACGAGTAAGTGTGAGAAACTGTCCCTTTACAGAAACTTCGTTTGTACGTACGATCCCAATATCGATATTGTTTTCTTACTGTTGGAACTTTATGCGTAGTGGCTGGTATGGTGACGCTTCAAAATCTTCAGAATTTAGCGAATTTGCAAAATCTTCCACAAGTCGCGTCATTGGCCGCCGGTCTTCAGGGAATGACAGCGGGATTAACTAATAATCAGCTGATCAATACTCCGTTGAATTTAACCGTCAGCTCGTCAGGTAAGAAGCATAAAATCGAGTTTCTTGAGTGAATCTGAATAGAAATGCGAGCGATTGCAAGGATCAAGGATTAAGAATCAAATGACAAGAGTAATTTAACGATGAAATCGTTAATTTTTATTCCAAGGCGGAACGGTACCAACAGCCTCGAGTACGACGGCAGGTCCCCACCTTTTGCCACCTAGCTCAGCCCCAATGGCAACGTTACCTCAGCTATTATCTCAACCACAACCGGTCGCGATGCCTCAATTCATCCTAACGTCTGGTCAATTGGTTCAGGGCATTCAAGGAGCTCAGCTTCTTATCCCCACTTCGCAAGGTAAGTTAATACACTAACATTCTATAAATTTCAGCATTTCCCGAACATAAATGATTCCCTTCGTCGCACATCTTATTATCATAATATTGACCACGATTGCTAACAAATAATCTATGAGATTATAATCGAAATTTCAATCAGTCAAAATTTCATCGACGGTTGCCACGCATAAAATTATCGTGCTTTCGCTGAACGGAACGCGGCGCTGTGCTGGCGCATAATGTTGTGCAATCAAGATGTGCCGATATATAATATAATATCGACTATCTCTGACCAGAGCTCGGACTAAGGCCGGCCCGTCGTCCATACTTAGTGGTCCTAGACTGCCTCGCCGAGCACAGGGCAAACTCTGCAACTAATTTCAATGTATAATTAACGTCTCACTACCCCTCTCCAACCTCACGAATCCCATCCCATCCTGCCTCCTTTCTCGAGTCCGTCCTTCCTCCCCTCATACTCCTAACCCTAGCACTCACTGGCTGGACATCGCAGCTCCGCGGATTCGGCCGCTATTATATCGATTGCGGTCCGCGCTAACTTCGTTTCTACCAAGTTAGGTTCCTATTCTAGCAATTGAGAGAGAAAGAGAGAGAAAGGGTAGAGGAGAGAGGGAGCGAGAGAGAGAGAGAGAGAGAGAGAGAGAGAGTGAGAGAGAGAGAGAGAGAGAGAGAGAGAGAGAGAGAGAGAGAGAGAGAGAGCATGAGCAGAGCGGAGGCAGAGGACGAGAGGCAGAACTTTGGGATTCCGCCTAAGTGGATTGAAGTTCGTGGATATGGACCGGCCGCGGTAGGATGACGAGTTACGTGGCGGCAAATAATGTTTGCACTGCTTTTCGACTCAATCGATGGTAACTGACTAACGCTCGATTGGTCTCTGATAGACATCGAGTGTCGGCGAGGATGAGTCGAGGAGTGCTCGAAAGTGCGGTCAATAGGTTGTCGTTCATAGAAATTATTGTCCGCAGGAATGTCCGCGGCTTTATTTAAAGTGATATCAGCCGTCCGAGATTTTATCGTGTGAACGATTAAGATCCAAAAAGCGACGAAGATTAAAATACACGGGAGGTCATGTACGCCTTGATTCGTTGAAAATGGAAATAACATCATCCGCGAATCGTTCTTTATATCAGATATAAATAAATCTCCGATATTCCTAAAAATGTGGAAAAGACTTCTTCTTTGCTTTTAGTAGACGATGGCGCGTTAACGAAAAGCAAATATTGAATTGCTACCGCAAATATTATATTGTTATACTTCGAATGAATGAAATATTTTCAAATCATTACACTCTTGTCAGAGACAGTGAATCAACAGTGAAAGTATTGACGACACATTATCGTTCGGTAACGTTTGAACTGCACGTTAATCGGATTGTCGGTTGACCTTACCTCAGAATGTGAAACTTTTATGGCTGTTCGGAATACGGGATTTGCTTAGCTTAGCTGTAGGTGGCAACACGGGTACGTACTCATGATCAGTAATCATATTAAGCGCGTGTACAGGGTAATCAGATTAGCGGAGCTGGAGGTAATCCCGAAACTATTCTAAGTATGATTAGGCGTCCTTCTCGCAGCGCAGTCCAGTACCAGTACCTGTACCCACTATTAAGATGACGATAATAGTTTGCCAACTACGCTAGCCTGCGAGGTTACCTGCCCTATGGGTTGCCTAATAATCCTTCTATGAGACTCTGATAACTTTACTACCCATCCTGGATCAACGACGCGTGGACTATGTTCATAATAGAAATGAAGTATCTATTGATTTGAAATATGATCATATAACATTATCGAGGGCTACTGTAATCAATTATCTTTATCACCCTCTATCTTGGAATAATTTCTTGTCAGAGAAACACATTCATTTTGAAAAATGTTTCTCATTTCTTAGGTATCGCTACCCAAACCATTTTGACTATACCAGTCAGTCACGTTACGAACAATCAAATGGTGAATTTAGCG
This sequence comes from Trachymyrmex cornetzi, assembly GCF_001594075.2. Lineage (NCBI taxonomy): Eukaryota > Metazoa > Arthropoda > Insecta > Hymenoptera > Formicidae > Trachymyrmex > Trachymyrmex cornetzi. The sequence goes on along the minus strand of NW_017299926.1, from coordinate 2,011,566 downwards.
CTCAGTAATGGACAAGTAGTTTCTACGACATTGGCGAATCTCCAATCTCTAGCTCAACCGCAAAATATGCTTAATACGCCTACGAGCAATGGTAAGTTCAATATTAATCTATTTATAAGATTTTCCTGTGCCATGTGTTCGATGTAACCGTTTAATATAATATCACTGCGCGTGCTCTTCGTCGAGATACTACCATGTCCCCTGATCCATCTTTACGCGCGTCACGATATAAATATAATTTTGCTTCTAAGAAGCTATATAAAATATTTTAATATATTTTAACTATCTCGTTGATAGAAATTATTACAAAGTCATCGTAAGATTAATTATCCTTCTTATAAAATTTAACAAAATGTATTTACATGTATATAGTATAAATGATCTTTTGCATCTACTAAATCTATCGCAATATCAAATGTTGAATGTTTAATTCTTCAAGAACGAAATATTTCAGAGACGCGTTCTATGTAATTGAAAGCTAGCGGTAATAAGCATTGTAGTTTTCTTTCTCTCGCGTAAATCTTAAGGAATTTTATCGAGTGATTTCAGAATATATAATTGGTAAGTGATTTCAGAATATATAATGGAGAACTTCATAAAATATTCACGTCAACATTAATTATTTCATAGACAAATTAGAAATAGGAAACGCTGAGCACATATATGCATCACACCCGCTAGAGATGAACGATCTTGAATCGATCTCGTGAAAAAGCGATTCTTTTGCAACCGAGATGCGTTCCATTTGATACTTGCAATGCTCTTGGAATCATTTCATTCTTGTTATTTCTGAAAAATTAAACAAGAACAAATGATACTCGCAAAAATGATACTCGCTGTGTGAGTAAACGCGTAAAATAATTCTTAATTTGTTAAAACACAATATTATGACTTTCATATTATGACTATTGCGAAAATTTTGCAATGCAGCTAAATTGCGCATTAAGTAATTAATTCATGATCAAATGTTGAACTTGTATGCAGTTTCAGCGTCATTTCGTTCACGTAGATAGTTAAACAATAATTATGTGATGTATAAAAAATAATGTAAAAAAATAATTCCTATAAAAATCTTTTCTTTTCATTTTTATTTCTGTGGTTAATATTAGATGTCATTATATATTATCAACAAACAAATTATATTCTGCCGAACAATTGTTGAGCTATTATTATTAAGAAAACAGAAATTTATTTACTACGACTAATACGATACATTAAATTCAAAATTAAGCGATAAAAATTTGCGAATAAAAATGCGGAAAGACAAAAAATAAATCGATTCAAAATCACCCATCCATAAGTCTACTCAAAATGTTAAATTGTTTCTTTATTAAGCAAAAATTTTTCACAATAAATTACATTATTCACAGCTCTTAAGATGTTTATATCAACACCAATTATTATAACATCTAAAGATACTTATTAGCATCAAAAATTATTGAATTACTCATCAATATCAATTTAATATGTGATGTTACTACTCTAGTTTTATTCATAATTGCGTTTCAAAACCGAAAAAAATTTCGGCGCGCGATTTTTGGAAATGTACATAAATTAACTCTGAAATATTTAAGCACTAAGATCCGCTTTAAGTTTATTTCTCTTAATTAAAAATGCGTATAATAGTTGACATCATTTCTTTATGATAACGTATTCAATCAAAATGTGTGTATAATTTCAGTTGTCACAAATGTTGCATTTACATTGCGATTAACCCAACATCGGATGTCGTACTATGCGTGTTTACTTGTCCTTTTATCAGTTCCCACGAGCCCCAGCCTGGCATCGGGATTAGGGCTGAACCCTGCCGCTTTGCCGCATCTTCTAAGCAATAGTTCGGCGAGCCAACAACTTCTGAGCGCGATGCAGCCGCAGCAACTGCTTCAGGCTGCCCAGGCGGCACAAGCGCAAGCAGCGCAGGCTGTACAGGCCGTTCAGGCTTCTCAGCAACCGCTTTTAACGACATCGCCTCAACAGCACAGCCACCGACACACCTCGCATATAAATCATTACACAGTACGTACGACTCGCCCTTTCCAACATCATTCTTTTAAATATAGATAGTAAATTTATCAGTAATATGAGAAATATTAATAAACGATAGAAATATTTTAAGATTTAAAATCGATGCTACTTTTCCCATAAAGCTTATAATAATTTAGCATTTAAAATAATTAGCTCTATATAATTACGTAGCTATTTTTGCAGATATAAAATAGTAAAATTCTTCATGTCATGCTATCAACGAAATTGATAGACATATCATTGCTTGTTAAAATAGCAATGTTTTTCTTTTACAATAAGCTTCATATTTTCGTGATATTGCGTATATAGTTGTATTGTTTTTAAAAACCGTATGCACGTTTCACGTTTTATCTCACTAGTGGCCGTACGATACGTGTTATTCACTTTCTCAATAATTTCAACTATAACCGTTAGTGTAGTTAACTTTCCATCAACGAATAACACTGTGCGCCGTATGAATCAAAGAGAATAAATACCTTCGTTGGCTCCTCTTTTCCATTTTTTTCTAATGATGTAAACGGATTTCTATCGAATCGCGATGCACGGTCAAACGCGTGAAGTAAACTTACTGGCAAGATTAGCGAAGCAACCAATAATTCTCAGCACTGAGTGATCTCGTTAAGAAAGTATTCCGTACTGGCGGGCATTCTTTCCACTAATTAAAAGTGTAATTTAAAGTGTCTCGATTCGAGGTTCCGTCTCATTATTGAGTGCATAATTGACGTGGAAGAGGAGCACTCTCGTCCCCAGTGAGCTACTAATCCGTCCCTACTATCGCATTGTGTTCACAGTCGACGGAAAAACATCACAGGGACAGACCGGAGCAGTCGTCGCCATTGAATGAATCCGTGGTGTCCGCTGCATCCGCTTTGAACAGATTGGCCGCTAGTAATGGCGAGATTACTATCACGACGACGCACGGACCTGGCGGTGCTGGGTTAAAGGCTTCTCCGAGCAGTATGCACAGTCCAATAAAGGAGGAGGAGGATGATCTCTTGAACGATTCACCGAGTAAGATATAGTTTATTTATTTTTTTCTTATTGTGATATTAACCTATGGGTCGAAAGTAGGAATGATCTGTGTCAATTGGTTTTTGCGGTACTTGACAGAACGTTTAAAACGATGTTCACATCGCGCGCGTAAATGATAATCGAGCTATGCCTTCGGGGTAACCGTGTTACTTCTTGACAGCTTTTAATTACAATTTTCGCTGGAGACACCATCTTCCTATAACGCAATCACTTGCTTATATGAACCACACTCGCTAATGTCGACAAGCGATTGCATGCATAATGATCACTTTTAAAGAAGCAATTACCACATGCAAAAGCGCTCTTTATCTTTATCTTGCCAGGTTGTCACATTCTGACAATATTTTTGACAAGGTGTTAATCTTCTGGCCGCACGCAACTCTGCAAGCGTATATCTCTGATAATTGAAGTACACCTTTAATTTTTTCTAATGATCGGTCGCTTAAATAACGTTTCTCCTGACAATATTCACGAAACGTTACTGTCGTCGTAGAAGGAACGATTTAATGTTTAACGTGTATTTGAACCTGGAAAATAACATTTCGAACTAGCATCGATCGTAGAATGCTTGACAAGTGTAATAGGATATCGTATACTAGACTCATTATATAAATATACGGGGCATTAGTTCGTTCCTTACTGCCTTCTAGGAAGCCATAAAGATTCCAGCAGCGCGCGTAACCTCGTGTTGGCTGACAATAATTTTAATAACTCACAATCATCGCGTAGACTGGCACTTCGTCATCCTGACGCGACGGAATAATCATTCGACGCGTGAAGTCTAACGATTCTCAATTGCTAGTGTCAGATGCGAGTATTATCTCATAAATATTTGCCTTTGTTAACTCTTCTCCGATAGAATTTCAGAGATAGAATTTCTCGCGTAGAGATCGAGAAAGACGACCTCGTAATTAAAATATATATGTATATAAACAGTTTTCTAATTTTTCTATTATTATTTTGTATAGTACGAGCAAAAACCATTAAACAACGTACTTCAAATGTCGAGTTCTGATATTTATACACTTCGTTATCAGCTTTAATGATTATTAGTGATTATCTCTTACATCTCTTATTTATTTTATTTATGCAATTTGTAATGCGTACAAAACTAAGAAACTAGTCCAATAATCATAATCATGGTCAAAGCCATGGTCATTTAACGTTGTGAACTCAACAGCGGTGAATACTTCGCTCTTGATATTCTTATTCCTTTATTTATCGTGTCATGGCCGAGTCATATAATTTGCTTGCAGCTTTTTGTTTGAAGCGCGCAAAGTACTCAGTGCCTTGATCAGAAATTAACGATCGTAGAAACACCGTCGCGGAAGAAGGACTTGCAGTTTATTACGCGGCACAGAAACCAGGCGAACTGGTCGAGATTACGGAGTATGTGGGCATTTCTATTGCGTTTGTATACATTCGGGGTGACAGATTTATGAGAGAAATCGGTGGTAACTGCTTTAACGAAGCCGTCTGATGTCATTAGACAACCTTCTTACCGGAGCTCCGTTGCGTTCCGACGAATCAATTGAAATGAGCTTTCGTATAATCGATAGTGAATCTAATCTGCTCAAAATGTACTAATCTTCTCGAAATGTAGGTAACTTGGAACAATGCAGGGACAACGTGTACTTTTGTTAAATTCAGTCGTGGTATCTATCCATATCCATCCATGAGTCACTAAAAACAGTTAAAATTTTAAATTTTGTTTAGTGACTCATGAATGGATACCACGACTGAATTTAACAAAAATGCATGCTATCCCAAGTTACCTACATTTGCAGTATTAGAATTACTGTAAAACTGATCATGCGTGACGCAAAACTTGCTTATCGTGTAATCCTTGAACTACGAATATTTTATCTCATTCATAGCCAGGTATCGTTTCCATAATTAGCTCGCAACGCGATTCATATACCTACTCAAGAATTCATCGATTTTATTGTATTTTGTAGGACAGAGAAGTGCCAGATGTATTTCTTAAAATAAAAAAATTAAGAAATTCGAAATAAGATTGAGAATACTAATCCGACGCTTTTAAACGCTTAAGTCACTGTTAATTCATTTATAATTAAGCATGATACTAGATTTATCTTGCCACGAAAAATCCGGTGATTTGTAATGATTTTTATACTTTTATTATCTGATCGTGATGAGAATAGACCGAGTTGAAGAATAGAAGATGAAGAAGAAGAATAATAGAAGAATTGAAATAAAGAATAGAATGAATTTTTATTACAGATCAGCCAACGATCAATGAGGCCACTAATAACGTAGTCGATGGGATCAATTTGGATGAGATCAAGGAGTTCGCCAAGGTTTTTAAGCTGCGCAGACTGTCTCTGGGTCTGACACAGACCCAAGTTGGTCAGGCTCTGAGTGTCACTGAGGGCCCCGCATACAGCCAAAGTGCCATATGCAGGTTAGTTATCGCTACATCGTCCTCCTCACGTTCGTCGAAACAGACGTCGCTAATGAGAATTCAATAATATGGTAGAATGTAAAACGACAGTGTGCCAGGTCACTGGAAATGGCGTAGAAAGGGTTGAGATTTGTTCAGAGTAATAAAAACAGATAGTTATCCGTGTTCGATAGCCTTGTAACAGCATTTTTCCGTTAGGAATGAACGCTCGAACGTAAAGCTAAGAGAATTTTGAAGCACAGTTTTATGTTTTTATTTTTTTTTCTTTATATGGTATATTCAGTAAAATTATTTTTCACGCCTTTTTCATTATTTAGTATTTGTCGCAATTTTAAATTCAATGGAGTCTAATATAATTATCGCAGGTGCATTATCCAATTTTGAGGTGCCATAAGAAACTTATTTATACCGTAATCCACCACGATGGTTCCTGATTTATGCTGCAATTTAATCTAAATCGAGTTATTGAAATTACTCGTAAAATAAAAACTACTTATTTACAGAAATTTTACAAATTTGTCATATTACTGAACGTATAATACTCGGTACTTAAATTTTCGTGGCTGTAGGGTTACATTATTTACCTTCTCCGTCATTTCCGATCGAGCGTATCTTCGAAATGCGAATGGGAACCACCGTGGTAATGCCGGTAGCAAGCAAAGAGAAAATGTTTATATCTCTCAGAAAATTCTTATCGTATCAACTAACATAAGCATTGGTGATTGTTCCCCAGTGCCCTGGCTACCCAGATGTACGCTGCCTCGCAGATTGCCTCTCAGCAGCAAGCTACGTACGTTCACCCCTCCATGCTACTTAATTTACCTAAAAATCTAAAACTCTAAAATCCTTTAAGAAACCGCAGTTATACCCAATGGAAAATTGTGCACGAATTTTCCGACGATCTTGAAAAAGGAGGTTAAGAAAAAGTACGATCTAATTAATTCACCATGTTAAAATCAACGATGCATTATCGTCTAAAATAAGACAGACATCTCAGTCGTCTTTCTCTCTTCCTCTTCTCTAATTGCGTTCGACTGATTTGCGATCAGGCCTCTCCCGCTTAGAACTGGCAGGCATATTTGGGTATAGCTGCGCAAGCACTCTCACTAATTTCTAATTCCGTTCGGAAAAGAGATGCGAAAGGAGCACTTCTAAAATTAACTCTCTTCGAGCCAGGGCATTGGCAAACTTGGGCATGATGTCGCCAACGCGCTAAGAATAAAAGAATAGAATGAAGCCGAGAATTTTTAACGTTTGCCGAGTTTAAGCTCCGGATCGTTTCACCGAGAATTGCGGGATCGGGTTCATTTCGCTCGCTCGCACAACAAGTGTTTGCGCAGCGCGTTGGCAACATCATACACGGCATCACCAAACCTTAAAGCATGCACGCATTGTCAATGTCCTGTTATTGAATCAATGCATGCCTCTTAGTGCTCCTTTAGTGGGACAAAGACGTAAGGGCGAAAAGTAAATGTTCAAAGAAAATTTAAATCAAGTTTTGAATTTTTTTTAAGCATTTCGATATACATATTATTCAATCAATATATTACGTTAGAATTGATCTTTTTACGTCCTTGTCGTCTTTTCTCGACACATTATTCCCTTTATTAATTGCCCGAAAAATAGAAGCAAGAAAATGGACCAAGCCTTATTCTTGGCTTTAGATTCGAAAAGCTGGACATTACGCCGAAAAGCGCGCAGAAAATTAAGCCCGTTCTCGAGAGGTGGATGAAGGAGGCAGAAGAGAGGTGAGTAATATACTCCTACGATACTTAAAGAAATATCGCACAGATATCGTGAGAAAATGTTTTCCTTCAAAAAAGATCAACATGTATCTATGTCGGAAGAGTATCATAAATGCAACGTTCCTTTCGACGTGCTATATAAACACGCTATAATTAATATAAATAACAACTAGAATTCTCTAATCGAAGAGAGGGAGAGAAAGAGAGAAAGAGAGACTTTCTCGGCTGCAAGTCAAGTTTTAACGTTGTATTTCTGATACATGATTATTTCGCAATCGTCCAGCGCGGCCTCGACTTCGCGTCTGCGCGTCGGTCTGCGAGAGCGTGCGAACGCGTGCGTGCTAATTGGTAATTCGCTAATTGAATCCACCTGATTAATTGCGGATCCGCATTTAATAAATATGTGGAATGTTAATTAGAATGGGAGAAACCGTTACCGCGCGATCGCGAGGAGGCAGCAACGCAATGCGGTGGCTTTACTGTGACGCGAAAGATACTCCCTAAGGATCCCGAGCTATGTATCCAGAAGGTGTAAATTTTACGAGATGATAAAATCTAATGAACTTTAGGCCGTGAGCTAATCAGGAATCCGTGTAGTCGGACGACGATTAAAACGCACTGCGATACGATTTTGACATCAAAGAGCGCTAAGACACTCTTCACTCTTGCAGTAATTTTTTAAAAATATGATTGGATATTAAATTTATCACAGAGTTAAATAGTGTCTACATTATTATTATTATTATTGACTTGTGTATTTCTTATTTCTATTTACAATTATCGCGATCTTCATGTTAATCCAAAGAGGCTAAATATTATTCAGTTTATATTCAGTTTCCCAGTTTAGATTAAATACGACGGTAATTTCTCTATAAAGTACTAGAGTATAAAAAACTATGCATACGCAATTTGAACTGTCACATTCAGTGCTAAATATAAGAAATATGAATATGAATACACAGATCTGCAAGACGTGCTTGCCAAGTTTCGTGCCTATATTTACAATTGCGAGAATAAGTCAATTAGAATAAGAAACACGACTATATTAAACAGCAGCGTTTATTCGCACAAAAGCAAATGCTTGGCGATTGTTCGGAAATCAAATATCGCAACGCCTTCGGCCCACGAAAGAAAAACCGGCCCGGAAGTTCATCGTAGAATAATCGAATCATTCGATGACGGAAGCGATATGGGTACGGTCGTATCTCTTTTCACGAGAGCAAGCCGGCTCAACAATGACCCATCCTGCATTCGCGCGGCGTAGAGCTAAGCGTCGACCGTGTGCCGGCCGCGTCCGGGAAAAATGAAAGCGGCTAGTTTATGCGGTGCACGTGCACGATTTATCTGCCGAGTAATTAAACTGTGGACTAATTAAAATCAGGTTTCTGATGTACCTCTCCCCCGACGTCGCTCCTCCTACCTACAGGCTACACGCCACCGCCGTCACCTCGCTCTTACCCGCAGCGGCATCGCGAAGCGCGGCGCGACGCTCTCTCTCTCTCTCTCTCTCTCTCTCTCTGTCATTCCTTCCGCTCACGCAGCCTCCATTTCTCCATCTTCCTTCTGCTTCCGTCTTCTTTCCTCTTCCTTTCATGCTCGTTCAAGCCTCTCCGCCCGTGGTCTCTCCCTCTATCCCTCACACTTGTACGCAACGACGACGTGTAACACCCACGCACGAGCTTACACGCAGCTTTCACGTTCCCTTGCGTATTAACTCACGTTTATTTCTCTCCTCTTTCTTCACCTTCCTTTTCTACCCCTTCTTGTGCCTGGCGTTGTTTCTCCATCCATTGCGTTCACCGGTGACCAACGCATACCAACGGCGTGGCATCCAAACCCCGTCGAATCGTCGCGTCGCGTCGCATCGCGTCGCGTCGCGTCGGTTCTTCGCGCTCTCACCGACTTCTCCATTAGCATATTGTTTTCGCGAATTCGACGAAATATTACCGCGCGATGCTAATGGCCCGCCGTGTACTTTTTTCGACTCGACAGTTGGTCATTCGGAGTTAAATTAAAAACATAAATTTTGAGCCGGCACCGCGAACGTACCTATGACCGTACCACCATCGAGCTTCCCGACCCCGCGCAGCCACACCGTACCCACTTCTCATCGCTCACCCGGGAGTCCCAACGGAAGTTCTCCTGTTTACTGTCGCGGCCGCGAGCTTTTTCCATGTCACGCCCCGCACCGCACCCACCCGATAATACTACCCGTCAAATGAAATTATGTCGACTAGTCGCCCGACGCCAAAAAAGTTTGCGTACTCTCGACTCGAGACTCTCGAGATCGGATCTTTTCTAATGTAAATTTCTTTTAAGTCGTTTCGACCAAATCGATCAGTTGAAATGATGCAAAACTGTCGCATCAGATGATATAACAGGCATTGATTCTTCAATGATAGATTCATTTATATCAATTTATTATAAATTGATATCTCGTCTTAATTTAATTAGAAAAATGATTGAAAAATATAATGAATGTCAATTTCATATTATTCGATAGTTTTAATGCAATTATTACAAATTTTGTATTAATTCACTCGATTCTGTCCTGCTCTTCGAACAGTCCAAGAATAACAAACTTAAGCAAACAGAAATTTATTCATATTGGCGAATTATTCTTATAAGAATATCTAATTTAATTATATAGAACTGTTCATGATTATAATATCCTTAATAATTGTACATAGAAATTACAATAATGATATTGATAATAATAAAAATTGATGGAAAAATCGAAGCACTTGATTGTATCTTCTTAATATTTAAGAATTGTGGAAACGGAAGATATCTTTGAGATTGCACGATTTAATGAGCTTGGATAACGAATGAAATGAAGATTTGAGTTTGAAAACGCCGCGGCTATTCGATCGCTAATTTTATTTGAGTCGACGTCGACACCATCGGGCATCGCTGCCGCCACCGTGAGTACTGTTTCGCGATACGTGGAGTAAGTTCGACTCGTGAATCAACCCGAGTGTGTACTCGGGGAAAAATCCAATACCGGACGGGATATTTGCGACCGAACGTGTCCGAGCACGAATATCGTGACGCCGGTGATTTCCTTTTTTAATCAGTATCCTATTTCGCGCTAACGTAATTACGAACGTGCAAAACAGTAAACAGAATTATTATTTTTTTTCATATTGGATTTATAACAATATTTCGTAAACCACAGGAGAAATTTTGAGCTCGATGTAGACTCACGGACGTAATTAATTATTGTAAAAATATGATGATTACCCGGTCAGATTTTTAAACGGGATCCTATTTCGCAATTCATAATTGTAGCATAATTGTAGACGTATATAATATATTTTTTCGTGAAAGTATAATGCGCGCCGGTAACGTTAACAATAAACGTCAGCGATGAAATCTTCCGAATTTGAGCAAGAGTAGTGCATCTGATTCCAGGTACAAGAGCGGCGTTAATCATCTGACGGACTTCATCGGGGTTGAACCGAGCAAGAAGCGAAAACGGCGGACTTCCTTCACGCCTCAGGCTTTGGAATTGTTGAACGCACATTTTGACAGGAATACTCATCCTACTGGTTAGTTTATGCTTTATGTCTATCTGCTATGATTAAGTCTCTTGCTATTACAAGAATCTTATTAGTTCTTCTTCGGGGCAAGTTTGCGTACTTTAATATATTAAAAGTTTCTATTTTTTTTACAGGTAACGAAATCACAACTTTAGCGCATCGATTAGGATACGATAGGGAGGTGATAAGAATTTGGTTCTGCAACAAGAGACAAGCTCTGAAGAATACGGTGCGGATGATGTCGAAAGGCGTTGTATAGGGAACGATTACATCTACCGAACAATCGGGCACTATATGAGAAAAGCTTCAAACTACGAACGATAAAGAACACGTTTCGTAAAATTTTCCAATATCGCGTTTTCCTCTAGCATAAATAAACAATTCTAACGCGAGAACAATTTTCCGTAGTTTGTTGCGGAAAGTTACAAGTAAGAAAAAAAAACGTTTATTATAAAGAAAACCACATTTATCAAATTCGCTCCAGTACGGAAAGATCGTTCTAGATCGAAGCGAAGTCCTTCGAATATTGTGATCGCAGGTGTATACGACATCTATATATGTAAATAGCTTTAATCTACGAATATGTGATGTATACATGAGTCGAATATCGAAAATTGATAATCTGAAATCGTTGTCTCTCATTTGGTACCAATCCGTCGCGCGCTTCCAATTTTCATAGATATATATTCACCGGAAAACACTAACTGATCCAGTTTCGAATTTCGAACGAACGGACTATCGGCAAGCATTAACGAATTGATGAACGTAAATGTCCCGACGATCGGAATTACATGAACAGTTTGTCACAAGCAACTGTAGAAAAATCACTTCTAGGCTTTTCTAATTAATTACAGTTGCTTGATTGTAATATTTGCCGGGACATGTACGTTTTTCGGAATACAATCTATCAAAACCGGGCGGAAAGACATGTAAATCGTCGCACGAATAATAACTAATAAAAATTTAGCTACCTTTAAAATGGTTACTTACAAGAATGCTAGTACATAAGCGGCGAACGTTTAAACAACTACGTACAATTGATTCCTAATCAACTGGCGAAACAATCGAAAATGCACTCAGAATGAAAACACTCTAAGGGTGGTAATCATCCGCGTGCAACAAAAACTTCGACTGTATCCTGCGATCGAGGAATTCTGAGATATCGTTGTTGCTCGTTGAGTTTGCGCAAATAAAATATCGCTTAAAAAACAAATACGAAGTAAAAAATCATCGTCTTTATTGATTATATAATATCATCCCTTGCATACATATATATATGTATATATATACATTGTTATAACGAGCACAATAATATTTCTATTATAACTTCGGTAACAAATCTAGTCGAGAGTTTTTGATGCGCGTAAGATCTGTAATTTACAAGTGTATTTAGAAATCAATGAAATTCCTTTAGTGACTAAATAATGCAATAACGTCTTTGAAAGTATGCTATAAACGATTATATACCACATGCCGCTCCTGAAGTTATATTTAATCCTGTAGGAAAAGAGAGAGAGAGAGAGAGAGAGAGAGAGAGAGAGAGAAAGAGAGATATGCAGTTAGAGACAGACAAGATTCGAGTTTCTGCAAGACTAGTCCGTGATAATCTGCCATGTAAGACGTATACGTGTTAAATGAGCACGCATCCTCCGTTCCTATACATATATGCGATCCGCTTATTCGCTGAATAAACGATAAAGCTCGGACGAAAACTTCGATTTTATCAGAGCTTGATTTCGATCTGCGGGATATTCGAATAATAATAATTCTTCGATCACGAAATACGTTTCTGTAACGTTCCTTTATTTCAATTTTGTATTTATAATTGTGCGAAAAAATAGAAAAGCTAAAGATACTCGAATAATTCCTTTGAAATATGCGTACAGTGAAAAATATTACACATGCGTAATTTTAAAATCGAAGAATTATTATGCATTATTATTTCTCTTTTAACAAAAAAGAAATCATAATAATGTGGCCATGTAAAGTCGCCTCACACATCATAGCGATTATTTGATTTGCAATACGTTGACGTAATTATTTAGTTACAAGGGATCGACAACCCGCAGTCGTTTTCACGCACAAAAGGATATTTAAACGAAGTTCTTAAAGTACGGTTTTCTTAATACTTAGCAGGCGCGTTTAATGAATAAGAACTGTGCATAAAATGTACTTCATCCTCTTTATAATGGGCTATTCATTACGATAATATTGTGAAATCTCTAACTTGACGAGTAGCTAGGGGCGCAAGGGTAGCATGTACATATTACGATATACCTAGACATTGTAATATTATAATTAACTTTTATTATCATAGCTATAAAATAGCTGAATTCATGCAAAGAAGATTTACATGGTTAAAAAAATAATAAATTTCTAAAAATAAATAATATTTTAAGGTTTTACTTTTAAGCTGAGACGAGCAAAGTGATCTGTTCCTAAAATGTATTATATAAATAAAAGAGAGTATGAAAAGCGTGAAGGAAATGGCGTGAGAGTGGAAATAAAGAGATATACGATGGGGTAAAACGCAAAATTCAAAATTTTTTATTGAGGGGTGGGATGTGTATGTTATCCTTTTTGATAAAAGAGCGAAAATGTTTGTACAGAAATATTCCGGTTATTAAATTTTGTTATATGAGCGAGAAAAGAAAAGAAAGAAAGAAAGAGAGAGAGTGAGAGAGAGAGAGAGAGAGAGAGAGAGAGAAAGAGAGAAAACGAGCAGAGCGTCGAAAAAACTGCGGTAGTGATAAAAATAAAAACGCAAAGACGGTTTAAGAATTATGTGTATTTTCTTCGTGAAATTGAAATATTCAAATAGATCCTTACGAAAATATAAACATGAGTATTACAAAAAAATGTGAATTGTATTCGTGAGTGTCATATTAAGGAAGATAGATCCACGGGCGAATGTTTTATAGCAGTTTCCAGCAGAATTGCTCGCCTTGTCCGATAATTTTGGTAAATTAAAAATAGACCAAACAAGAGAGTAGATATTTCATAACGGAGTAAAGAAGAAATGAACACCCCCCCCCCCTAAAAAGAGCCATGTCGAGACACGAAATAAAGTAACAAATCAATAAGAGGAAACTGCTCATGAAACATTGCCCAGCGAAACCAAAGTTCCTACTACGTTTTATAAAGTATATAACTAAACTGCAGAACTTGAATTGTAAATACGATGAATGCAAAGTTAAGCTAATAATCACGATACAATCAGCAATTTAACGATGCTAAATTACAATTCGCCGATCAATTGATTCGACATTGCCGTTATCGGAAAACGTCGGTTAACTATGGGAAAATCACGCAACTCGGTAATCTGCCTTCGCCCGAAGGCGGGAATCAATTGATCTCGGTAACGAAATAAGCACAGTCGGCAATTAAGCACATAAGTATACAATTAAACTAAGCAGCCGTAGCTTTAGCTTGAATGTTAGCACCTAGGCACATGATGTAATATTAAATTACGTATTTAAAATGAAGGACAAGAAAAATCTTAGCCGTTAAGCGAATACCTGTGTAAAATTTAGTAGGTGTCCACAAAAATAAAATAAAAACATATATTGTGGTACAAATAACAAAAAGTCGTACCTATGACTCTTCGCGATTAAGAATCATTTTATTTTCAAATGAGTAATTGTACTATATACATGTTCTTGTAATTTTATTTACATATAACATAATTATCGATTCTTAACTTTTTTAATTAAACTTTTTTTTCTTAAATCTCGTCTTCTCGACAATATTTGAAGTAATTTTTCTCTTTATCTTAATAATTTCAGATACATTTAATAGACTCACAATTTATTTCTTATCATGTACTTTGAGGACGGGATATTATAAATAATGATAGGAAAGCATTTTTCAGAAATTGATATTTTTAAAAACTTTTTAGAAATGTATTTTTTTGTCAGGTTTTGGTTTTGACACTTTTTGATAATATAAAAAAATAAACATTTCGACAGTTTTCTGCAATTCCGTCAACTGAAAAAGACGATACCTACTACTTCTATATTTTATCGATTGATACCTCTATCATTCATTAATTCTAAATCAGGCTTGTTGTCGGAAACAGTTCTGTCTGCTCGAATACCTAACCACTCGATAACACCGAAACCACTCATTCCAACGCACAGTATTCCGATTAAAAGATACAGCTTCGTATAAGTGCACAGATATGGGCTATACACATATGTTATCACTGAACCAGTGGATTCCCACAAGCGGAAATTTGCGAAAGCTGCCTCTTCTTGACCAGGGAATAATATACCACTTAATGCTGAAAATCACAAAGTTGTTAACTGTTACATATTAAATTTATGAGATGTATATATTAACAATTTAATTCATTAACAATTTCTTTAAAAACGCAAAAATAAAATTGTTTTATACTATTGGTTGGTATAATACCATCAGTGGAGATACAATCTGTCGGTACAATTTACTTACAACAAGTAAACTAGGAAATTCGACTTAGTGATTACCGTACAATAATCTTTCAATTATTAGTAACAGAGTACGCAGTATATAAATATTATATATATAATTCTTAATTAATAGTAAACGACTGAAAATACACTTATATTAAATACTGCAGTTTACTAATTTTTCTTACCATTGACTTGTACTAGCCAGATCGAATCGCACACACCCCATAAACCCGACAGCAAAAAGAAGATAATACCCTGTTCTGGTGTCGGTTTCCATCGTAACATGTAAACGAAAAGACTCAAGTGTAAACAAAAAGCAAAAATCATCACAGGCTTTCTTCCAGTCAATTTCACGATGGCTCCCGTAAAAAGTGCAGCTATAGCATTTGTGATACCGAAACATATCATCACGTAACCAATATTATTAATCCCCCAAGCACAGGAAATGAATGACTGTAACAAAAATTTAAAACATTGTTCTCTTATAATACAAACTCTTCCCTTATTACTAATTAAACGCAAATTTTATTCTTTAAATTTCTGCAGTCTCATATATAGCTTACTAACTGCGTTATAATCCGCAAATAAAAACGCTTGCTCAGCCCCAATAAACAACGTTATCGGCAATATTAAAAGTTGATTCTTTTCTTTTAGTAGTTTTAATGTCACGGCCAAGAGCTTGAATCCGGACAATCCTTTCACTAAGCGGGCTCTGTTTCTGTCGTATCTATAAGATGGACATAAACTCTAGTGTCAAGAAATTTTTTATACTCAGTAAATAAAACAACTGACAGTAATATAATTCTGTTGGTTACAATTTTTCACTCAACAATATAACTCTATAATATGACGCACTATATTACAGTTATGTTGATGAGTGGGAAATTATAATTAACATTTATGTTACTGTTAGTCCTTAGTGAGTAATATATTTCAATATATATTATAAAACTGATATTATATAAGAACACAATTTATTATTTAAATAAATAATATAACTAACATTTATGTTACTGTTAGTCCTTAGTGAGTAATATATTAATATATGTTATAAAACTAATATTATAACAACATAATTTATTATTTAAATAAATAATATAAATATTTTATGATATCTATACTTCCGACAATGAAAACCGCGAATTATAAATAAACGTAAGATGTACCTGGATAAAGGATCAACGGCGCACGCGATTATTAGACAAGCTAATATCATACAGCCTAAATAAATTCCAGAAATAAGGTATATTCGTTCTACTGGAGGTCGTTGCAAATTTGGATTTTCATTTTCCTCAGACACCCCACAGAAATTGGCTCCGCAAATTTTGGCCACAACGCTACTGTTTAAGGTGACATTTGAGACAACCGTGTCAATTCCATATGAAAGAACTGTAAGAGAAACGTTAATGAAAAAATAAAGAAAATATTATAATTACAAAATTATTTCTGCGAAAATATGCTCGCCACTGAATTTAACGCATTAAAAAATTATGAGAGACACGAGGATGACACAATTACAAGAATAGAGATGCTATCGATTATTATGCCGATAATTCTTCTCATGAATAAGTATACTGAAATATATGTTTCATTAAAACAAAATATGGTCATTAAAATGCCCGACCAAACTCTAGTTTTTACTGCGCAGTCTGTGTCATTGTTTCATAATCTCATGATTCGCGGCAGTAGAAACTTAATTTCGTTTTCATCGGCGCTCGCGTTTTTATAGCTTAGCAGCAACGCATTCATACACGCTTCCGCAAAGATTGCGCGGACTGCAGACGAAGTTTTTTTGCGTCTCTTTATTCCGGTTCGCGATTTCATAGTCGCTTATAATTTTATCTTAAAATAGAAGGTAATTAAACAATTGTAGCAAGGATATATTTTATCTTGAAAAGCTAAGAAAAAACTCTTAGCATTAAGTTTTTCACTTCAAAAAAGTTGCTTGTTTTTCTTATATTACTATTTTGGTAGATTAATCATAGTTTTTTTCATATTCTAGCAAATAAATTGAATTAAGTATAATATAATAAATTAAATTTATAAATTATATATATATATAAATAATAAACTAGGCTATTAAAGTTATGCTAGATACCGATCACTATTTTATTACAAACAATGTCATAAAATATATATTCTTGGATGTTTCGATCTTAAGTGTAGTCTTCATTAATGTATACTAAATTTATAAAATAATTATGGAAGTTTTTAAATATTTACATATACCAGTGGACAATAAAATTCTTGTCTAGTTCGTTAGTATTCAGAACGGCAACTTTTATTTCACGCTGTAAAGCATCCCAAAGCAATTACAGATTTATTCTTACGTCATCAAAATTAACATTTACAAATAAAATGTTGTCCAAGTCGAAAACAGACACGAATAATATGTTAATAAAAATTTTTTCAACACATTTGATTCCTGAAATATAAATTTGAGCATCATATGTCCATACGTATATCTGTACAATGACCCACCTGCTGAAGATATAAGATTTCCCCACACTTGTGCCATTTGATAAAACATGAAGAAAAGACCAAAAAATCTTGTAACAAGGACATCCACGGCTATATCTGAAACGGTCGAATAAGCTTCTGCTACCACAGTTAAATAAGTACATTTTGCGCACCAAAGCGGCCCACCGCCTAATCCGACTGACAGTCCAGCAGGAATCATAGTATAAAATTTAGGATAAAACTGCGAAGCTATAAAAGGCATGTAAGCCAATATAGAAACCGACATTGTCCACTTGCATCCTAACCAGCTGGAACAAAATTATATAAATACAAATTATATATTATCTTTGTAAAAAATTTTTCATGCATGAATATGTATAAATATGTATAAACATACATAAATATTCATAAACATATATAATCATATATGAAATATGTCCATTATGTTCCTTCTTTTTTTTGTAAAATTACATTTTAGTGTAATAGAAATAATAATAGTAACGTGAAAACATTAAAAATAATTAAAAGGATAATTTTTACACTATCTGTTTTAGAAAAAATCAAGTTTGAAGAAATGTGAAAAAATTACTTATGTATAATTATACATAAAACCATGCGTAATTGTGTATTAGCAATTTTTTTTACATTTTTCCAAACTTAATTTTTTCTAAAACAAACAATGCGAAAATTATTCCTTTAATTATTTTTAATTTTTTTACATTACTATTATTATTTCTATTACACTAAAAAATAATTTTACAAAAGAAAGAGGAATGTATGAACATGTATGGACATATTTCATACATGATTATACGTGTTTATGAATATTTATATATGTTTATACATATTTATATACATATTCATGCATGAAAGAATTTTTACCGGGTCATCTTTTTATTAAATCTATTCAGATCCAAAATAATTCATTAAAAAATCAATTAATTAGTTTAATCATTTAAAAAAATATATCAAAAATATGTGTGTGTTCAAATAATTATAAAGATTAATATAACAAGAACAAGCATATATTAAAATTGGACAGTATACTAAAAGCTTTTCGCTTTATCTTACGTTGACTATGAAGATGTCATACTGAATCCTCGCGCAGATACCCAGATATATTCATTTCACTCTTGTCTAATACCCGAACCCACGGGGGTTCCATGTAACGTAATTCCGGGCCAAGGTGAAAACGACAACGCGTAATAAAGTTTAGTGCCGTGGGATTGTGTGCAGAACTCTAGCTGTCTGTTAGTTTCTCATATATAGGAACACATCGAACATTTCCGGCGTCTACCATAATTGACGATATACATTTCCCACATACACACATAAACTTTCTATTCATTCTACCGCAATAACAAGTAACAGCAATCGGATTTGACAAGAGTTCTCCATTTAGCTGAGATGCAAAATATCGTGGCAATCAGAGTAGTCTTTAAATACATTATTGTATCAAATCGTATATTGATTTTTGACTTACACGAAATTATACCAAATGATGTAAATGAAAATATATAAGAAAAATTACTTTACCTTATAATTAAAGCGGGTAACAAAATGTTGCTGAAGAGTAGACTACCATAAATCGCCGACAATGTGAATGTGCCTAGCGATTGATCTGCGTTGACAGAGCTCTGTAAGTTCGAGGCTCCCATAAAAGCAGTAAAATTCACCATGAAAGCGCAACTAATCACTAGAATGTTCTTCATAATTCGCCATCGTTCCGATGGTTCGAAATTCGGGGTCGGCAGTTTCGCGAATTCTCTCGACATCTCGGTTTTGTCAATCGTCATGATTCAGTCAATGTAAAATATTGATTTTTGTCGGATGTTCAATATCAATTTCGTCGATAAATTCACTTGTAAAGATGAACAACTCCTTCAAAAAATAAAATAAAAATATAGAAATAGAATCATAAAATAAAAATAAAAATATAGAAATAGAGTCATAAGAAATGGCGTAACTATCGCTAATATTCGCCTATTCACAAAGACAAAAGATGTAATTTGTATTTAAGATTTTAACTGCAATGTACATTTTAAATCGACTGAATTAAAAGACCTCGTTATATCAGTCGCAATTTCCATCGCGGAGGATATCGGCGAATGATTATGGACTGTGAAATTAAAATTGAAACTGAATATTCACATTTATTCTCATAATGGTCACCAGCCACGCGATTTGCGTAAAGCCAATAACGATTTCAAGGTAATCAGTGAACGAGGAAACGGCATGTTGTGGTATCGAATACATGACGAATTAACATTGTTTTATACGAACACAAATATTTCACTTGCACGCTCTTTGCTACTAATATTACATCAGCTTTGATTTGTGTACTGCTTCAATGTAGGAATTCAACAATGAAATCCGAGAGGAATTGCATAACTATTTTCTGGCGACGAGATACACGGTTACCCCAGCATCAATAAGCAGTCTGTCCTTGGAAAGAGGTATCCTTGCTCCTTTCACGCACCTTAATCGCCTGATACAATTTCCATTCCGACCGTGCACGTCGCTTGGAATATGTAACACGCTGATCAGACTGGGATCCTGTCACACGAAAATAGATGCACACGATAACGCGACGCAAAACAAGTTTATCGATAAAATGTCGAGCAACATTACGCAATTTGATGGAAATCTATAATGCAGAAACAAAAGATTGTTGATTGCTGTGCGTACGACATTTATCAAATAAATAAATATACATACACATGTATATAATATATATATATATATAAATAAAAGATATTTTGTGTATATATACAGTGAGTATAAAAAGTATTCGTACAAGGAAATTTTTTATAAAAAAAGTTTTATTTGTAGAAAATAAACATTAATTAGCAGTTTTATACAATGAATATATTCTGTTCTAACATAAACAAACGAGCTCCGCATGTATTCCTGATTTTAGAAGCTAAATTTCTCGACTGTACAAATACTTTTTGAGCATCCAAACAATACAATTTTTAATTTTTGCTTATTTTTCAGATGATATATTTTCTGTAATTAATACACATCTTTTTGATAGATATAATTTTAAGAAACATACAGTCTATTTTATTCTTTATGAATAAATTGTTAATTACTCGGAGAAATGATCGTCAATTAAACGTCGAATTGACGTCAAAATTGAAATCATCGTATCGATATTAATTCGACATCAATTCGATGACTCATTTCTCGCTGGATAATATTTATTTTTTAAAACTAATTTTAAAAAAAAATATTTTCTCTGAACGAATACTTTTTGCTCTCACTGTATATATATGTGTGTATATGTATATATTATCTATATACGGAATAGTTCACGACTATCATACAATATTTTACCAGCG
Source organism: Trachymyrmex cornetzi (assembly GCF_001594075.2). Lineage (NCBI taxonomy): Eukaryota > Metazoa > Arthropoda > Insecta > Hymenoptera > Formicidae > Trachymyrmex > Trachymyrmex cornetzi. The sequence continues at coordinate 1,990,560 of NW_017299926.1, read as the reverse complement.
TATTTCAGAGGTAAAGCAGAGTAAAAAATTCTAATACAAAAATATCGAGGCCACGATAGTTTTTTAATTATAATCGTTTAAAGATAACAGTAATACCGCATAGAATTTACGCGATGGGGCTTTCTGTTCCGCGAAAACTCAGAAATAAACTAACTTCTTTTAATCTTAATAAAAGTTATTTCATATACTTCTTGTATTAATTTTTTTACACAATTTACGTAATACTCGTGTAACTAACTAATGACTAACTACAAACATAAATTATAAAGAGCATTCAGCCACGCGCAAGTTTTTTGTGAATGTTATATATTTAAAATTCTTACAGAGAGAGAAAGAGAGAGAGAGAGAGAGAGAGAGAGAGAAACAATAATTTTAAATATACAACATTTGCAAAAAATACCTTGCGCGTGGCTGAATGCTCTTTATAATTTATGTTTGTAATTTGCGAGCCACTAATCAATATATTATACAAATTTGATGACTAACTAATTGATCAACTGACTGATTCGTCCTCGTACATTCCTTTCAATTTTTACATCCGCTAATTGTTAGGAAGAGTCATCTTTGATAGCCGTTTCATTGGCATTCTTTAAAATACAAGAAACTTGCATCGATTAGAATTTTTAGCGAAAGTGTTGGATGTGCCAAATTATGATTACATCTTACTGCTAAGTTATTTTATTGTTACAAATCTTACTTTGTTATTTCCAGTCATTGTCTTTCTAAAGACTACGTACATAACTTATTGATACAATTTTTCTTTTTTGTTTCTGTTTGATATACATATATTTCGTAATATTACACAGCACATGAACTAGTTTGTCATTTTTTAGTAACACTTGTCTGTGTAACTACGGGCCTCAATACGCGAATTTCTCGGAATGCGATATTATCAGTTAGGAGTTTTACTCTATACGTTACTTTCGAAATACGCTATTGGAATATTGTGATTGTGAGACCAGTAATATGTATGTATTCCGATATGTGCAAATTAATTTTATTAAATCGATTATTATATGTGCAAAAATAAATCGGTTAAGTGCCTCGTCTATGCTACAAATCAATTGAATACAGGATTTATTCAATGGATTTTTATTTACTTTGCTTGAGACTTGAATATTACAGTGTTGCACATGAATAATTATTTTGCAATTAGATAAATACTCGAGAATTGTTTTAAGAACAGGAAACATGATGATATCGAGAGAACAAGGAAGTCAACATACTTAATTAAAATTTATAATATTTACATAACTCGTAGCCACGGAATGAGCAGTCATTCTTTTAGACATTCACTTATGAAAAACAAGTCACGTTTAATAAATACTGATTAGATCTCGTGTTAAGTGACGCTTAATACCGCTTGCAACAATCACCTTCAGTTGTACATCTAATTATCACGACGTTGACCCCGACTACTGCAAGTGCTATATTAATTAAGTAATAAGCGCGTATATATAATCGCTATTATAACGATGGGTGGAGTACCAATTATGAATCTGCTATATCGAAGAGTAATATCGAAAATGAGGACACCCTCGCATATGTGTCCGTACCTACGTCGACGTCGAGCAGTTCTATTAGCTTCTGGCACATCACTTGTCATTTTCACTCTACGACCACCGTCGTGCACAACTATGTAACTCTATTTGATGGGACTTACGGACAGCACTACGATGATGAAATATTTTACGCCTGACATAAAGCAGAAATATCAAGTGGTCAAATTGCAATCACTCTCATGGAAACTTAGCATTTTCTGTCGAAAATTCCGTGCATAAAATTATGATAAATGTATAATTTATATATATTTTCTGTGTATCGGTTTCAAGTATTGCCATCTGATCACATTTTATCACAATTGAATTTGTGTTACAAGCTATTCTTTTAACAAATCATTATTTTTAATGTATATTAGAAATATTTTTTTCATATAATTCTTTTTATATAATTTTTATTATATTCTTATATGATTCTTTTCATACAATTTTTATATAATTTTTTTTATATAATGACTTACTAGATATAATACATAAATATGATTTTTTACAAGTAGCATGCAGAAAAAATTCGTAATGTAAAATAAATAATTTTTTCTCTCATATAAAATTTTATTGATTAATATAAGAAAACCATTTTTTAAATATTCACATATTTCGAATTAATAAATACTTTTTAAAATTCTCCATGGAATTATCTATGTTTTTATATATTTACATATACTGCTAATAAAACATTTAATTAAAGTTAAAAATTATCGATCTTTTTACATCCAATTATTACTCTTAATATTAATCTACTTTAAATTTATCACATAAAATGTATATGGATAAGAGATAATATATAGTATATATAATGTTTAGCTTTTAATAAACTATTTACTGTAGACTTATATACAAAAGATATTTAATTGGAATGGCAACCCACGCACGTTTCCTTTCGTATCACAGCATTCATCCTAATACTCAAGTTTACCTGTCTCGACTGAGGATTTTCCAATTCCGCGAAGTCGAGGCTCGGATTTTTCTTGATTATCGGTACGTATACCAACAACTGTGCGTACGTTTATCTAAGCACGGCGAATAAAACGATACTGAAGATAAATCGCGAACGAGCCAAATGATCAGATGGTTAAAGCTATTCCCCACTTACACCCACTTCTAGGTGAGCATGATACATAGACGGCTGGAACCTTGCGCTAATAAGAATCGTGATGTTTATCGATTCTCTGCGTTCGAAGCACGTGTCACGCCAGCGTATCTTAATCGTAAAGCCTTTAAGCTATGTAATCACCTCGATTAACCATCAACCATTATCCTCCGCGGTTTCGGTCTTATTGATCTGTGCGTGTTCTATGGCGTGAGTTATCTACAACAACTTAGGTAATCTTGAAGCAGTGACATTTATATTTCCTAGTAACAAACGGAACGTCTCAACCAATAAAAGATTTCTACCGCCCACATCATTCATGGATATCCATCAAGCATGACGCTGAAATGGTGATTGAAACTGAACGAAGAGAAATCGAACGAGATATGATCAAACACTATAAATTGTGCGAAAGATCAAATCAAAAAGTAAAATATGTACATTCCAGCTATAGACGTGCAATTCCAGATTCTGCTATTGACATCGGGAGCATCAATCTGACCCAAATTAAATTTAATCGATGGGACATAATCCACTGCAACTGATTTGATGAAGTTGATTACGGCGATGCGCAATAGGCGACATTCTGATGGCAGATATGACCAGCAACAGATACACTGACTGCCCAAATGGCAATCATCATGTGAGCTGGAAATCACGCACGAGGGACATACAGAAATTATAGTAATTAATTACAACAGTGCCGCTGCAACAGACGCAAACAGAATATCAATGGATATCAATTTCATCGTACGGTAATAATTTCCCATCAATTTTCGTAACAGTCTGGATTAATGGAACTATCAAATTTCTTATTGTGATACTGACTCTCAGTAGAAATTTTTACAAAATAAAAATCTTTCTGTTCTGACGTTAGATAAGATATCGTAATTTGGCCAATAAAATCTTCTCACTCAAATGGAACAGAGATTTACGATGAGAAAGACTAACGAATTTCGCTCAACTGTATCCATCAATCGTTAGAATTAATCGTGGATTCATTCTATCAGATTCAGAGAATCTGTTTCTCACACACGATTCTATCAAACGCCTGATATTTATCATTTGTTTTTGCTTTAGTTGTCAATGAAACAATAAACAATCGCTCATTATATGAAGATGATTACATATTAATAAAAGAGAATCATGTGTAAGGGATGTAACTAAAAATATAGACTAATGTACTTGTTTAACAGCGATTTTTGTATTTATTGCTTTAATAAATAGCACTTGTCAATAATTACATTTACATGTTATTATCATAACAACTTGTGCGGTAATTAGTCGTAATTAATGTTCATACGTAAAATCCGCTTATGTACGCCGCGTCGTAAATCCATTGCACCGTATATTTACGCTACACTGAACAACATCCGTTGAAACTGTTTCAGAATATTCAACTGAAATGTCTGACACTGGACATCGAAATTGAAATAACAGAACAAATGTCTCGCGCAGTCAAAGTGTGAAAAGCTTTGCAAAGAGCTTGCAAATAAAATATTCCTTTAGGCCAAATTTCACACAAACTTATCTGAAATCGTCAAAGTGTTCTATGAATTTTATTTCACCTTTACATCACAATCATAAACGCAATTTCTATCTTCGACAAGATCAGTTTTATTATGAACTTTTACATGCATGTAATTTGAAGGAGTTGCAACGTTGCAATTTAAAATTGTTTACGTCTCGTTGGACTGTATAAAATATTTTATTTAAAATTTTTATCTTTCATTACACATGCCATTTTATAGACATCAGTAATATACAAAAATATTTTAATTGATGTAAAAATATATAATATCATCGTTTGCAGTATTTAAATTCAAGTTACGTATTAATACTCTAAATTTACATTTTTATTATATATTAATAAAATAAGGCAGAAGTAATGCATATAAACATATTCTCCTCAATATAAAATAATATTTGAAAAAATAACAGAAAATTTGCTAAATAGAATTTCACGAGTGAATTTTTATATAGGTGTTAATTTCTTTCCCGATTCATATTTGTTTCAACAAAAAGGTTGATTTATATGTCGCAATCTACGTAGAAATTCTAGTAAAATGTGCAATATCTTTCACAGTTTTGACTAAAAATGCAAAGCACACACTTTTTACACTGCTATTTATACCCGCAAATGAATTACGACCGTATATATTTAGTTTCATCCACACTGACATAAGATATAAAACAAACTGATACCGGCGCATTTCAACTAAATCATATATAAAGTCTGTAATTTCTTGATGCATATGGCATATATAAATTTTATACATTGATTTTTTAAATCGCCTTTAGAATTTATTGTTCTCCAAATAATTTAACTATTTTCCTATTATTAATCAAACTACATATCTCACATAGGAATATATGAATATTGACACAAATATTTTAAATAAAAAATCGTCCTAAATTTGTATAAAAAAAGATTTGTATTAATCAATTCTTTTATATAAATTACATTACTATAAATCCACATTGAATTGTAAATATCAGAAAAAATAAATTTTCAAACAGGTGGTTTTGTATGTTCACAAAAGAATGACAATGTTTATACAAGCGTTCCTATATTAAAAGATAATTGTAATATAATTGTACTCATAAATACTTCGAATTATTTCAGGACATAGCCAGCGTGTCAACGCTAGAACACTTCAATTACAAAGGCAAGAGAGCACATGGATATATGCTGCGGCGTATTTCGTGGCATGCATATGTTGCATATCAACCGGAATTGCGCGTCCGAGGGCGAGGTCTCGCTCCACTGAGGCCCGTAACATTCGTTAACAGCGAACGGGAGGATAGAGACCACGACTATGTTGTATATCTTGGAGACGTATAGAAGCAATTACAAAAGCAGTGCAAGAATAACTACGTTGCGTGCAATAATTTTAAATTTCGACGTTTTATTTGGTTTAATATAAAAAAACGAGTACGTCCTATCTTTATACATATTTTTCATCTCTTATCTTCTATTATCATATTAAAGAAGTAAATTATATTTTAATCAAGCGCAATTTTTCTAGTATAGCTTTAATAATAATTAGTACTATTAATAATATAGACACTATACTAGTAAATAAATTTTGAAGAAATTCATAGTATTATTAGAGCTATTTTAAAATGTCGATTGCTGTTAAATTCAAAATTCTTGAGATACCAATTTAAATTCGTTGCTTTATCCTAATCGATATTTTAAAATAATATTTCAGTTACTATTGAGTATATAGCAACAAATAATTTAGTATACAGCAATTAATAATGTAATTAAAGGATTGAACATGTAGCAATTAATATAAACCAAAGGTAAAATAATACACAACGGGAAATTGTGGTTAGAGAATTAATATTTAATATAAAGTTAATTATGATCACTTCCTGAAGCTCCCCGAATTATCGATTTCCTATCAAATCTGGGTAATGTTCTTTAATAAAATGTATCGAGATGAATTTTAGAGAGGCTTGTAATCATCTCGTTTCGCTGAACTTGCAATATTCATAATATTCACCACTTTGTACGAGAAAATAGAGGTAACCGGAAAACAATAAACGCAAGGAGCAACGAAACTGCGTCTCGATTTCGATTCAAACGTTCTCTGCATAGCAATGTAGAATTCATATAATAATCAGCATTTCTCAATCTTAACCAGCGTATCTTATACTAAAAAAAATTCACTAAATTTAATTAAATACTCGTTTGAATAGTACTAATATTTACTTACAGTAAATAAATATTTATTTAAAATTTTAAAAATTGTGCTTAAATTAAATAAATACAAGCGTTATATTTATATTTATATTTGTATATTTATATACGTATATATGTATTTATATTTAGTAAACATTTCGTTGGTACTATTCGAACAAATATTTAATAAAATTCATTAAATTTTTGTCAGTATATATTTTATTTTTTCTTACCAAAGTATTATACGTAATAGACCCATTCATATACTTTATATGTATATGTATTTTGTATAATTTTTTATTTCTTAAAGAAATTATGAAGTTCATATTTAAGATTATTCTTAACGCAAAATCGATTTTGATAGAAATAACAACATCGTTAATCATCATAACATAATATTATTCAGTTAAAACTAGGTTTTTATACGCTTATTCTTCTACGGTTTTACGACAACTGTAAATCCACAAAGTCCTCTACACTGCAATGTATAACTGTAAAAACTACCGCACTCAAGAATAGCGTTCAAGACGTCTCCAGAATATTTTTCGTCACACTCAAAATAAATTGTCAAAACATTGGAATTTCAAATGAATGATATTATAGAAGTCAAAAGATAGAGAGGAGAAAACTGTGTCTCTTTTTTATTGACGTCGGAATACATATGTTGATATTACGCACTGATTACTTTTGAAAAGCGTCATCGTACATGAAAATAGAACGAAATTTACAAATAATAACTTTAAGGATTACCAACAAACATTGTTATAAGAGAGAATAAATCAGATTCAGAAATCACGTATTACATTAAAAAAAAATATAATATATGTTTTTGTATCTGATACAATAAATGTTTTGTATTATACCAAGAAAAAGAGGAAAAAGAAAATCGGTAGAAACATTTATATACAATATAGATTATATATA